>NC_034189.2:5703580-5878542 GCF_002021735.2 Oncorhynchus kisutch | reverse complement strand
GGAGAGAGGAGAGAGGAGGGAGAGGGAGGGGAGGGAGAGGGAGGAGAGAGAGGGAGAGAGGAGAGATGGGAGAGAGGAGAGGAGAGTGGGGGGTAGGGAGAGGGAGGGAGAGAGGAGGAGAGAGGGAGGGTAGAGGAGGGAGGAGGAGAGGGGAGAGGAGAGGAGAGGGAGGGTGAGAGGAGAGGGAGAGGGAGAGGGAGGGGAGAGAGGAGGGAGAGAGAGGAGAGAGAGGAGGGAGAGAGGAGGGGAGGAGGAGAGAGGGAGGAGAGAGAGAGGAGAGGAGAGAGAGAGGGAGAGGGAGAGAGAGGGGAGAGAGGAGAGAGGGAGAGAGGAGGGAGAGGGGAGGGTGAGGGGAGAGAGGAGGGTGGGGAGAGAGGAGGGTGGGGAGAGAGGGAGGAGAGTGGGGGGGAGAGGGAGGAGAGTGGGGAGAGAAGAGAGAGAGGGGAGAGAGAGGAGAGAGAGGGGAGGGAGGGGAGAGAGGGAGGAGAGAGGAGAGTGGGGAGAGAGGAGAGAGGGAGAGAGGAGGGAGGGGGAGAGAAGAGCGAGGAGAGAAGAGAGGAGGAGAGGGGAGAGAGGAGAGAGAGAGAGAGAGAGAGAGAGAGAGAGAGAGAGAGAGAGGAGAGAGGGAGAGGGGAGGGAGGAGAGAGGGGAGAGAGGAGAGAGGAGGGGAGAGAGGAGGGAGAGGGGAGAGAGGAGAGAGAGAGAGAGAGTGAGAGAGAGAGAGGAGAGAGGAGAGAGAGAGAGGGAGAGGGGAGGGAGGAGAGAGGGGAGAGAGGAGGGAGAGGGGAGGGAGGGGAGAGAGGAGGGAGAGGGGAGAGAGGAGAGAGAGAGGAGAGTAGGAAAAAAATAGAAGAAAAATTGGGTAGAGAAGCAAAATAAATTATTTTCTGTTCACAGAAATTCAACCAGCAGGTGGGAGCAATAAGCAGGATTTTTCACCACAGGGTGAATATTGTATTGCTTGATTCCTAACAACCTTTCACACTGTGGAGGAATCTCAGATATTCTCTCCTCAAATGCATTTTGAGAAAGAGACAAGGAGATGAAAGGACAAGAGGAAGGAAGTAAATTATATACACACACACACACACACATACAGACCCATGGACACACCCTCCCAATGTACTTACGAAGACTGGATCCTTATTGAGACAGGAGTCTGTGAACTCTTTGAAACTCTTAGAGAAGTCTTCCCCGAGGGACGGAGGACTGCTCTTAGGGATCAGGAAGAGAACTTTCATAGGGTGTATGTCACTGTTAGGAGGCTCTCCTTTGGCCAGCTCTATAGCTGTTATACCTAAAGACCAGATATCAGCCTAGAGGGGGGGGGGGGGGGGAGAGAACAGGAGCCATTTAAAAAAGAACAACAACCATAAGGTTCATTGCATATCGCTGTTAGGAGGCTCTCCTGATCTGATACCAGATACCAGATATCAGCCTAAATTACAGACCTATAGATACTCAGATACACTCCATTATAGACACTCCATTATATAGACACTCCATTATATAGACACTCCATTACAGACACTCCATTATAGACACTCCATTATATAGACACTCCATTATATAGACACTCCATTATATAGACACTCCATTATATAGACACTCCGTTACAGACACTCCATTATAGACACTCCATTATATAGACACTCCATTATATAGACACTCCATTATATAGACACTTCATTACAGACACTCCATTATAGACACTCCATTATATAGACACTCCATTATATAGACACTCCGTTACAGACACTCCATTATATAGACACTCCATTAGACACTCCATTATATAGACACTCCATTACAGACACTCCATTAGAGACACTCCATTATAGACACTCCATTATATAGACACTCCGTTACAGACACTCCATTATATAGACACTCCATTACAGACACTCCATTATATAGACACTCCATTACAGACACTCCATTACAGACACTCCATATATAGACACTCCATTATAGACACTCCATTATATAGACACTCCATTATAGACACTCCATTACAGACACTCCATTATATAGACACTCCATTATATAGACACTCCATTATATAGACACTCCATTATAGACACTCCATTATAGACACTCCATTATAGACACTCCATTATATAGACACTGCATTATATAGACACTCCATTATATAGACACTCCATTATATAGACACTGCATTATATAGACACTCCATTATATAGACACTCCATTATAGACACTCCATTATAGACACTCCATTATATAGACACTCCATTATATAGACACTCCATTATATAGACACTCCATTATAGACACTCCGTTACAGACACTCCATTACAGACACTCCATTACAGACACACACAGAGGAGGGAAGTCTCCCTTGACTGGCATATGAAGTTGAACCACCCCACCCTCCCTCCGAGACAGTCAACCACACCACCCTCCTAGACAGTCAACCACACCACCCTCCCTCCTAGACAGTCAACCACCCACCCTCCGAGACAGTCAACCACACCACCCTCCTAGACAGTCAACCACACCACCCTCCCTCCTAGACAGTCAACCACACCACCAACCCTCCTAGACAGTCAACCACACCACCGTCCCTCCTAGACAGTCAACCACACCACCCTCCTAGACAGTCAACCACACCACCCTCCTAGACAGTCAACCACACCACCCTCCTAGACAGTCAACCACCCCACCCTCCCTCCTAGACAGTCAACCACCCCACCCTCCCTCCTAGACAGTCAACCACACCACCCTCCCTCCTAGACAGTCAACCTCTCTCTCTACCTTGTGATCATAAGAAGACTGTTGTATGACTTCAGGTGCCATCCAGAACGGTGTGCCTACAAATGTCTCTCTCTTCATCTGGGTGTCGGTCAGCTGTCCAGCCACTCCAAAGTCTGCTAGCTTCACCTCCCCCTGCTCAGAGAGGAGGATGTTGGCAGCTTCAGAGAGGGGAGAGGAGAGAGAGGGGGGAGAGGAGAGGAGAGAGGGGGGGAGAGGAAAGAGAGGGGGGAGAGGAGAGGAGAGAGGGGGGAGAGGAGAGAGAGGGGGGGAGAGGAGAGGAGAGAGGGGGGAGAGAGAGGGGGGAGAGGAGAGAGGGGGAGAGGAAAGAGAGGGGGGAGAGAGGGGAGGAGAGAGAGGGGGGAGAGGAGAGAGAGGGGGGAGAGGAGAGAGAGGGGAGAGGAGAGAGAGGGGGGAGAGGAGAGAGAGGGGGGAGAGGAGAGAGAGGGGAGAGGAGAGAGAGGGGGAGAGGAGAGAGAGGGGGGAGGGGGGAGAGGAGAGAGGGGGGAGAGGAGAGAGGGGGGAGAGGAGAGAGGGGGGAGAGGAGAGAGGGGAGAGAGGAGAGAGGGGGGAGAGGAGAGGGGGAGAGGAGAGAGAGGGGGAGAGGAGAGAGGAGAGAGGGGGGAGAGGAGAGAGAGGGGGGAGAGGAGAGAGAGGGGGGAGAGGAGAGAGGGGGGAGAGGAGAGAGAGGGGGGAGAGGAGAGAGAGGGGGAGAGGAGAGAGAGGAGGAGAGGAGAGGAGAGGAGAGGAGAGGAGAGGAGAGGAGAGGAGAGGAGAGGAGAGGAGAGGAGAGGAGAGGAGAGGAGAGGAGGAGAGGAGAGGAGAGGAGAGACATTTCACTTTTGTAGTGTGAGTAATACTGAACATAAATATAAAACAATTTCCAATATTTGACTGAGTTACAGTTCATATAATGAAAATCATTCAATTAATTAAATTGTTCCCTGAATCTCTGGATTTCACATGACTGGGAATACTGATACACATCTGTTGATCACAGATACCTTTAAACATAAAGGAAGGGGTGTGGATCAGAACACCAGTCCGTATCTGGTGTGGATCAGAACACCAGTCCGTATCTGGTGTGGATCAGAACACCAGTCCGTATCTGGTGTGGATCAGAACACCAGTCCGTATCTGGTGTGGATCAGAACACCAGTCCGTATCTGGTGTGGATCAGAAAACCAGTCCGTATCTGGTGTGGATCAGAAAACCAGTCCGTATCTGGTGTGGATCAGAACACCAGTCCGTATCTGGTGTGGATCAGAACACCAGTCCGTATCTGGTGTGGATCAGAACACCAGTCAGTATCTGGTGTGGATCAGAAAACCAGTCCGTATCTGGTGTGGATCAGAAAACCAGTCCGTATCTGGTGTGGATCAGAACACCAGTCAGTATCTGGTGTGGATCAGAACACCAGTCCGTATCTGGTGTGGATCAGAAAACCAGTCCGTATCTGGTGTGGATCAGAACACCAGTCAGTATCTGGTGTGGATCAGAACACCAGTCCGTATCTGGTGTGGATCAGAAAACCAGTCCGTATCTGGTGTGGATCAGAAAACCAGTCCGTATCTGGTGTGGATCATAAAACCAGTCCGTATCTGGTGTGGATCAGAACACCAGTCCGTATCTGGTGTGGATCAGAACACCAGTCAGTATCTGGTGTGGATCAGAACACCAGTCAGTATCTGGTGTGGATCAGAAAACCAGTCAGTAGATGGTGTGGATCAGAACACCAGTCAGTATCTGGTGTGGATCAGAAAACCAGTCAGTATCTGGTGTGGATCAGAACACCAGTCAGTATCTGGTGTGGATCATAAAACCAGTCCGTATCTGGTGTGGATCAGAACACCAGTCCGTATCTGGTGTGGATCAGAACACCAGTCAGTATCTGGTGTGGATCAGAAAACCAGTCCGTATCTGGTGTGGATCAGAACACCAGTCAGTATCTGGTGTGGATCAGAACACCAGTCCGTATCTGGTGTGGATCAGAAAACCAGTCCGTATCTGGTGTGGATCAGAAAACCAGTCCGTATCTGGTGTGGATCAGAACACCAGTCCGTATCTGGTGTGGATCAGAACACCAGTCAGTATCTGGTGTGGATCAGAAAACCAGTCAGTATCTGGTGTGGATCAGAACACCAGTCAGTATCTGGTGTGGATCAGAAAACCAGTCAGTATCTGGTGTGGATCAGAACACCAGTCAGTATCTGGTGTGGATCAGAACACCAGTCAGTATCTGGTGTGGATCATAAAACCAGTCCGTATCTGGTGTGGATCATAAAACCAGTCCGTATCTGGTGTGAACACCATTTGCCTCATACATCGCTACACATCTCTTTCACAAAGAGTTGATCAGGCTGTTTGATTGTGGACTGTGGAATGTTGTCCCAACTCCTCTTCCATGGCTGTGTGAAGTTGCTGGATATTGGCGGGAACTGGAACACGCTGTCGTACTGGTCTACCACACAACCCTCCCAAGCCACACTGCTTCTTGACACACTGCTCGCTTAACCCGGAAACTGGTTTACTATGCTACTGGTTAACTACTGGTTAACTACTGGTTTACTATGCTACTGGTTAACTATGCCACTGGTTAACTACTGGTTAACTATGCTACTGGTTAACTTCTGGTTTACTATGCTACTGGTTAACTACTGGTTTACTCTGCTACTGGTTAACTACTGGTTAACTATGCTACTGGTTAACTACTGGTTTACTCTGCTACTGGTTAACTACTGGTTTACTCTGCTACTGGTTAACTACTGGTTTACTATGCTACTGGTTAACTACTGGTTTACGGTGCTACTTGTTAACTACTGGTTTACTGTGCTCCTGGTTAACTCCTGGTTTACTGTGCTACTGGTTAACTGTGCTACTGGTTAACTACTGGTTTACTGTGCTCCTGGTTAACTACTGGTTTACTGTGCTACTGGTTAACTACTGGTTTACTGTGCTACTGGTTAACAACTGGTTTACTGTGCTACTGGTTAACTACTGGTTTACTATGCTCCTGGTTAACTACTGGTTTACTGTGCTCCTGGTTAACTACTGGTTAACTCCTTGTTTACTGTGTTACAGGTTAACTACTGGTTAACTACTGGTTTACTGTGCTACTGGTTAACTACTGGTTAACCACTGATTTACGGTGCTACTGGTTAACTCCTGGTTAAGTCCTGGTTTACTGTGCTACTGGTTAACTACTGTTTAACTGTGCTACTGGTTAACTGTGCTACTGGTTAACCACAGGTTTACTGTGCTACTGGTTAACTACTGGTTAACTGTGCTACTGGTTATCTACTGGTTAACTGTGCTACTAGTTAACTGTGCTACTGGTTAACTGTGCTACTGGTTAACAACTGGTTAACTACCTCCACACACAGTGTTAAACACCACATGTCTGTGCCGAAGAGCAACACTCCTCATACCTTTAATATCTCTGTGAATCTTCTTCTCCGAGTGAAGGTAGTCCAGACCCTTCAGAATCTCCCTCAGCATGGTGGCAATCTGGCACTCATCAAACGGACCTGCACGCAACTGAACACACACACATCTCACACACACTTTCATAAAATGAACCACCACACATACACACACTTACCAGGTCTAGAGCTGAGCCCCCTCCTAGATACTCCATGATGATCCATAGTTTACTGCCCTAAGAGACAGACAGAGAGTTATAGCTGCAGTGTGTGTGTGTGTGTGTGTGTGTGTGTGTGTGTGTGTGTGTGTGTGTGTGTGTGTGTGTGTGTGTGTGTGTGTGTGTGTGTGTGTGTGTGTGTGTATGTGTGTGTGTGTGTGTGTGTGGTGTGTGTGTGTGTGTGTGTGTATGTGTGTGTGTGTGTGTGTGTGTGTGTTCCTATCCTCACCTTTAGGTATGACCCATAGTACTTGGTGACATAGGGACTGTCACATTGACTCAGTACAGTGATCTCTTGTTGTATATCTTCAATATCATCTTCGGCCTCTTCCAGATCTATAGTCTTAAATAAGCAAAATATTTCAGACATAAAAAAATCAATCAATCAATCAATCAATCAATCAATCAATCAAATGAGAAACGCCTATAATGTCTTTGTACTGCTTCTTACCTTAATGGCTACTACGCTCTGGGTGCGATTATCGATGCCTTTGAAGACCTCACCAAACGATCCTTTACCGATTCGCTCCAACTTGGTGAAAAGTTCCTCGGGGTCTACCTGGGAACTCTGGGGGATGGGGGAGAGGGAGGAGCAGGGAGGCGGAGAGGTAAATGAAAGGGGGGAGTGGTAAGTGAAGGGGGAGGGAGTGGTGTTATCATCTCTAACCCATCAGACTGTAGTGGTGTTATCATCTCTCTCTAACCCATCAAACTGTAGTGGTGTTATCATCTCTCTCTAACCCATCAGACTGTAGTGGTGTTATCATCTCTCTCTAACCCATCAGACTGTAGTGGTGTTATCATCTCTCTCTAACCCATCAGACTGTAGTGGTGTTATCATCTCTCTCTAACCCATCAGACTGTAGTGGTGTTATCATCTCTCTCTAACCCATCAGACTGTAGTGGTGTTATCATCTCTCTCTAACCCATCAGACTGTAGTGGTGTTATCATCTCTCTCTAATCCATCAGACTGTAGTGGTGTTATCATCTCTCTCTAACCCATCAGACTGTAGTGGTGTTATCATCTCTCTCTAACCCATCAGACTGTAGTGGTGTTATCATCTCTCTCTAACCCATCAGACTGTAGTGGTGTTATCATCTCTCTCTAACTAATCAGACTGTAGTGGTGTTATCATCTCTCTCTAACCCATCAGAGTGTAGTGGTGTTATCATCTCTCTCTAACCCATTAGATTGTAGTGGTGTTATCATCTCTCTCTAACCCATCAGACTGTAGTGGTGTTATCATATCTAACCCATCAGGCTGTAGTGGTGTTATCATCTCTAACCCATCAGGCTGTAGTGGTGTTATCATCTCTCTCTAACCCATCAGACTGTAGTGGTGTTATCATCTCTCTCTAACCCATCAGACTGTAGTGGTGTTATCATCTCTCTCTAACCCATCAGACTGTAGTGGTGTTATCATCTCTCTCTAATCCATCAGACTGTAGTGGTGTTATCATCTCTCTCTCTAATCCATCAGACTGTAGTGGTGTTATCATCTCTCTCTCTAATCCATCAGACTGTAGTGGTGTTATCATCTCTAACCCATCAGACTGTAGTGGTGTTATCATCTCTAACCCATCAGGCTGTAGTGGTGTTATCATCTCTCTCTAACCCATCAGACTGTAGTGGTGTTATCATCTCTCTCTAACCCATCAGACTGTAGTGGTGTTATCATCTCTCTCTAACCCATCAGACTGTAGTGGTGTTATCATCTCTCTCTAATCCATCAGACTGTAGTGGTGTTATCATCTCTCTCTAATCCATCAGACTGTAGTGGTGTTATCATCTCTAACCCATCAGACTGTAGTGGTGTTATCATCTCTAACCCATCAGACTGTAGTGGTGTTATCATCTCTCTCTAACCCATCAGACTGTAGTGGTGTTATCATCTCTCTCTAACCCATCAGACTGTAGTGGTGTTATCATCTCTCTCTAACCATCAGACTGTAGTGGTGTTATCATCTCTCTCTAACCCATCAGACTGTAGTGGTGTTTATCATCTCTCTCTAACCCATCAGACTGTAGTGGTGTTATCATCTCTCTCTAACCCATCAGACTGTAGTGGTGTTATCATCTCTCTCTAACCCATCAGACTGTAGTGGTGTTATCATCTCTCTCTAACCCATCAGACTGTAGTGGTGTTATCATCTCTCTCTAACCCATCAGACTGTAGTGGTGTTATCATCTCTCTCTAACCCATCAGACTGTAGTGGTGTTATCATCTCTCTCTAACTAATCAGACTGTAGTGGTGTTATCATCTCTCTCTAACTAATCAGACTGTAGTGGTGTTATCATCTCTCTCTAACCCATCAGACTGTAGTGGTGTTATCATCTCTCTCTAACCCATCAGACTGTAGTGGTGTTATCATCTCTCTCTAATCCATCAGACTGTAGTGGTGTTATCATCTCTCTCTAATCCATCAGACTGTAGTGGTGTTATCATCTCTCTCTAACCCATCAGACTGTAGTGGTGTTATCATCTCTCTCTAACCCATCAGACTGTAGTGGTGTTATCATCTCTCTCTAACCCATCAGACTGTAGTGGTGTTATCATCTCTCTCTAACCCATCAGACTGTAGTGGTGTTATCATCTCTCTCTAACCCATCAGACTGTAGTGGTGTTATCATCTCTCTCTAACCCATCAGACTGTAGTGGTGTTATCATCTCTCTCTAACCCATCAGACTGTAGTGGTGTTATCATCTCTCTCTAACCCATCAGACTGTAGTGGTGTTATCATCTCTCTCTAACCCATCAGACTGTAGTGGTGTTATCATCTCTCTCTAACCCATCAGACTGTAGTGGTGTTATCATCTCTCTCTAACCCATCAGACTGTAGTGGTGTTATCATCTCTCTCTAACCCATCAGACTGTAGTGGTGTTATCATCTCTCTCTAACCCATCAGACTGTAGTGGTGGTATCATCTCTCTCTAACCCATCAGACTGTAGTGGTGTTATCATCTCTCTCTAACCCATCAGACTGTAGTGGTGTTATCATCTCTCTCTAACCCATCAGACTGTAGTGGTGTTATCATCTCTCTCTAACCCATCAGACTGTAGTGGTGTTATCATCTCTCTCTAACCCATCAGACTGTAGTGGTGTTATCATCTCTCTCTAACCCATCAGACTGTAGTGGTGTTATCATCTCTCTGTAACCCATCAGACTGTAGTGGTGTTATCATCTCCCTCTAACCCATCAGACTGTAGTGGTGTTATCATCTCTAACCCATCATTTATCTAATGTTTAAATTAACTATTTATCTGTACATGGAATTGTATTTGTTTTGTTTAATCATTTTTTAAATCATCTTTACAGGAAAATGCCACAGGCACTATCTGATGAGTCGGAAACATTTCACTGCAGCTAATGTAGAAGGAAAAGCTGTGTACATTTGCAAGAACTGTGCCAAATCATATGTGAAGAACGCAACAAAGATGCAGAATCATCTGGCCAAGTGCAGAAAGTTCCCTCAGCGCTCACAACAAGCAACCTCTGACAAAAGTCCCTCTACTTCTATTGGAGGTGAAAATGATGAATCAGAC
Organism: Oncorhynchus kisutch; assembly: GCF_002021735.2. Lineage (NCBI taxonomy): Eukaryota > Metazoa > Chordata > Actinopteri > Salmoniformes > Salmonidae > Oncorhynchus > Oncorhynchus kisutch. The sequence goes on along the minus strand of NC_034189.2, from coordinate 5,868,577 downwards.
ACCTTATCAATAGCAACAGCTCATGGTCCTCCTGGAATCAGAAATGTTTTGGACTCAATGGAGGAACGTAGTCAGAGAAATGCTGACGAATGTCTTGTTCGAGCTGTGTATGCAACGGGTTCACCTCTGATGCTCACAGGCAATGTGTGTGAGAGAGAATCTCTCTCTCTCTCTCTCTACCCCTCTCTCTCTCTCTCTCTCTACCCCTCTCTCTCTCTCTACCCCTCTCTCTCTCTCTACCCCTCTCTCTCTCTCTACCCCTCTCTCTCTCTACCCCTCTCTCTCTCTCTACCCCTCTCTCTCTCTCTACCCCTCTCTCTCTCTACCCCTCTCTCTCTCTAAAGAAACATAGTTTAACTTGTTTTAGTCCACTGTTTATAAACTATTGTAAAGAAAGACTTTACAGCTTCAAAATGTAAAGTATCAAAACATTACGAACATTGAATTACGGACCGCAGCTTCCAGCAGGAGTTGTGTTCAGCTCAGCACCCGTAGTGGTCTGACCAAGGTTAAAAATAACCAGCCTCTTTTATACACCTGCTGTAGCCAATGGAGGAGAACAGAAGTCTGCTATGCAAATTAGCCATTGTGACATAAGAGCTACCAATCACATTTCCCTATAAACTCCAGATAGAGAGAGAGAGACAGAGAGAGAGAGAGATAGAGAGAGAGATAGAGCGAAAGAGAGAGAGCGAGAGAGAGCGAAAGAGAGAGAGCGAGAGAGAGCGCGAGAGAGAGCGAGAGAGAGAGCGCGAGAGAGAGCGAGAGAGAGAGCGCGAGAGAGAGAGAGAGCTTGGACTTTGCGTTCTCTCTTCATACTCTCTAGTGTCAGGAATAACTTATTTATAATGGGCAGGTCGAGGGAAAGTTGAACATCTTTTATGATGTCATAATCAGAGCCCTTTGTGACATCACAGTCCTTAAACACAGATTTGTGTGATGTCATAAAGACAAAACTCTCTAGATTTGGAACAATATGAATGAGGACTCCATTTCAGTGGCAACTAGACATGTTCACCTCCGAAGAGCAGAAAATACTGGCTAACAGACTGTTCCTTGGAGAGATATTCCAGGAAATATCTCCAATAACTTCCTCATACAATATAACACCTTGTTTTTATGACTGTATGGGTTAAAGGGTGATTCACACTGCTGTTGAGAACTTGGTCAATATTTGTGAGTGAGAGAGAGAGAGAGAGAGAGAGAGAGACAGAGGGAGAAGATTGAATTTCATCCCTCTCTCTGTCTAACATAAATTGACATGAATAACAATCAATCACAAATTCCTACCATAAATGTTACGTCCCTTGTGAACAGAATCCATCTGAACGACCATGCGTCAGCTCATCTACAGACGGAAGGTCCAGCACTGTGTCTCTACCAAATGCTACACGATTCCCTAGTGCACTACTTCTAAAACGTGGTGCACTATGTAGGGAATAGGGTGCCATTTTTGGTAGACACAGATGGACAGTTGTTGTTAATCCCAGAGCACACTGACCCTTAGACCCTAGTTTAGGGTCACCCAGCTGGAGGAAGGAGGAAACACACACACACACACACACACACACACTTCCCCTGATACATCCAGTACATGCTATTTGTTTTCAATAAATAATTGCATCTGCTCCAGAAGCACACAGAAGCACAAAAGTGAACGTTAAGAGTTTCTAGGATGGTGACGTCATAATGGGACATATAATAAATAGACAAACAATACGCGAACAAAAAGGTGCGTTAACGTGGTGACATAATGAGCCTGTGGAAACACAACCCTCTCTTACCAGCTGTATCGTCAGTCAAACAACGGCATAGAACATTAAATGCGAGCCAAAACACGCGCGGTCCTAATAGTGTACATCACACTTACAGTTAGAAAAATATCATTGCGGCGGCAGGTAGCCTAGTGGTTAGCGCATTGGACTTGTAACTCGAATGGTTGCAAGATCGAACCCCTGACCTGACAAGGTAAAAAAAATAGTTATTTCTGCCCCTGAACAGTTAACCCACTTATCCTCGGCCGTAAATAGGAATTTGTTCTTAAAAATTGCAGGCAGCTGGACAATCAATTTGTATTTCTATTGGCTGTTTCCTTGGTTTAGTGCTGGCGATGTCCTCGTACACCTGTGTGTCTAGTCTACTGCGCTTCTTACTACAAAAGCCCTACAACAGTTCGCAAATCAACACACATAATATATAACACACACACACATATATAGGGTCAGAGTCAAATCAAACACAGACGGAGAAAAAGGTTTGTTCTTACCTGCATTCCTGGCACCTGCACCTCCATTCTCCCGTGTTCCTACCTCGACTCCACCAACTGTCGTTTCAGTCTCAGTCTTCCTCCTCCTCTCTCCCTTGTAGAGCTCTGAAATCAAACATTAACACGGAACCAAGGTTAAAAACACACGCAGCAGAATGTACTTCACAACAGGCGTGTTTGTACGTCGTCACCCATTCATGTCACGTTATACTTTCTTTACTCACCCAACACAGCCCTTCGCGCCCAAAGTAAACTACAAAAAAACGAAACGAAAGTTCCCACTTGTATTGTCTTACTCGACTATCCACAGGGGGGGGGGGGGGGGGGGGGGTTGACTCGTGAAACCGTGAATCCTGCTCGGTGTTGGTTCCAGACAAGTCAGTGTGGTTGTGAATACCAGCGTTATGACTCGCGGTCAGTTAGTTTACCGCACGGAGGATCCGCATGGTTCTGAACGCTCTGCTGCAGTTATCACTCTAAAGATTCACTTCATTGGAGGTATTGCACTCAGACTGGGACCCTTTTGATCACTTTTTTTTCTCTCTTGTTATCAACTGTAACAACATCATCATTATTATCACCAACATTTATGGGTACTATTTCAAACATGAAAACGATCCGTTACTTGAATCTTTGGAAAAGCGTATTCTCCGTTGGCTAACCAAGTTCCCCAAAGCTTTACTTATAGTAGGCTAACCAAGTTCCCTAATGCTTTACTTATAGTAGGCTAACCAAGTTCCCTAATGCTTTACTTATAGTAGGCTAACCAAGTTCCCTAATGCTTTACTTATAGTAGGCTAACCAAGTTCCCTAATGCTTTACTTATAGTAGGCTAACCAAGTTCCCTAATGCTTTACTTATAGTAGGCTAACCAAGTTCCCTAAAGCTTTACTTATAGTAGGCTAACCAAGTTCCCTAATGCTTTACTTATAGTAGGCTAACCAAGTTCCCTAATGCTTTACTTATAGTAGGCTAACCAAGTTCCCTAATGCTTTACTTATAGTAGGCTAACCAAGATCCCTAATGCTTTACTTATAGTAGGCTAACCAAGTTCCCTAAAGCTTTACTTATAGTAGGCTAACCAAGTTCCCTAATGCTTTACTTATAGTAGGTGGGGGATTTTAATATTTCTCTGAATCCTTTGACAGATGGCCTCCGGAACAGTCCACTTCTATGAATACAAGTTAGAGGCAGTTGATGGAAAGGTTTGATATTGTAGATATTTGGAGAGTAACGTTTCCTAATGACGAGTCTTTCACTTGGAGTAATAAGACCCTCTCCAGACAATCACCACAGATCTGTGGTTGGTGTCTAAATGTTTTGATAAACAGGCTATTTCTGTTAACATCCTGGTTACTCCCCTTACTGGTCATATAGCTATTTATACTGACATTACACTGTTTATCTCTGATAATGGGCCTTACTGGTCATATAGCTATTTATACTGACATTACACTGTTTATCTCTGATAATGGGCCTTACTGGTCATAGAGCTATTTATACTGACATTACACTGTTTATCTCTGATAATGGTCCTTACTGACCATAGAGCTATTTATACTGACATTACACTGTTTATCTCTGATAATGGTCCTTACTGACCATAGAGCTATTTATACTGACATTACACTGTTTATCTCTGATAATGGTCCTTACTGACCATAGAGCTATTTATACTGACATTAAATGGTTTATCTCTGATAATGGCCTTACTGACCATATACAGTGGGCAAAAAATGTATTTAGTCAGCCACCAATTGTGCAAGTTCTCCCAGTTAAAAAGATGAGAGAGGCCTGTAATTTTCATCATAGGTACACTTCAACTATGACAGACAAAATGAGAAAAAAAATCCAGAAAATCACATTATAGGATTTTTAATTTATTTATTTGCAAATTATGATGGAAAATAAGTATTTGGTCAAGAAAAAGGTTTATCTCAATACTTTGTTATATAGCCTTTGTTGGCAATGACAGAGGTCAAACGTTTTCTGTAAGTTTTCACAATGTTTTCACACACTGTTGCTGGTATTTTGGCCCATTCTTCCATGCAGATCTCCTCTAGAGCAGTGATGTTTTGGGGCTGTTGCTGGGCAACACGGACTTTCAACTCCCTCCAAAGATTTTCTATGGGGTTGAGATCTGGAGACTGGCTGGGCCACTCCAGGACCTTGAAATGCGTCTTACGAAGCCACTCCTTCGTTGCCCGGGCGGTGTGTTTGGAATCATTGTCATGCTGAAAGACCCAGCCACGTTTCATCTTCAATGCCCTTTGCTGATGGAAGGAGGTTTTCACTCAAAATCTCATGATACATGGCCCCATTCATTCTTTCCTTTACACGGATCAGTCGTCCGGGTGCCTTTGCAGAAAAACAGCCCCAAAGCATGATGTTTCCACCCCCATGCTTCACAGTAGGTATGGTGTTCTTTGGATGCAACTCAGCATTCTTTGTCCTCCAAACACGACGAGTTGAGTTTTTACCAAAAAGTTATATTTTGGTTTCATCTGACCATATGACATTCTCCCAATCTTCTTCTGGATCATCCAAATGCTCTCTAGCAAACTTCAGACGGGCCTGGACATGTCCTGGCTTAAGCAGGGGGACACGTCTGGCACTGCAGAATTTGAGTCCCTGGTGGCGTAGTGTGTTACTGATGGTAGGCTTTGTTACTCTGGTCCCAGCTCTCTGCAGGTCATTCACTAGGTCCCCCCGTGTGGTTCTGGGATTTTTGCTCACCTTTCTTGTGATCATTTTGACCCCACGGAGTGAGATCTTGCGTGGAGCCCAGATCGAGGGAGATTATCAGTGGTCTTGTAGGTCTTCCATTTCCTAATAATTGCTCCCACAGTTGATTTCTTCAAACCAAGCTGCTTACCTATTGCAGATTCAGTCTTCCCAGCCTGGTGCAGTTCTACAATTTTGTTTCTGGTGTTCTTTGACAGCTCTTTGGTCTTGGCCCATAGTGGAGTTTGGAGTGTGACTGTTTGAGGTTGTGGACAGGTGTCTTTTATACTGATAACAAGTTCAAACAGGTGCCATTAATACAGGTAACGAGTAGAGGACAGAGGAGCCTCTTAAAGAAGAAGTTACAGGTCTTTGAGAGCCAGAAATCTTGCTTGTTTGTAGGTGACCAAATACTTATATCCACCATAATTTGCAAATAAATTCATAAAAAATCCTACAATGTGATTTTCTGGATTTTTTTTCTCATTTTGTCTGTCATAGTTGAAGTGTACCTTTGATGAAAATTACAAGCCTCTCTCATCTTTTTAATTGGGAGGACTTGCACAATTGGTGGCTGACTAAATACTTTTTTGCCCCACTGTAGCTATTTATACTGACATTACACTGTTTATATCTGATAATGGTCCTGGCAGAGCATCCCATTGGAAGCTTAATAGCTCTATATTAAAACATGAGTTGGTCAAGATGGAGATGAAGAATGTAATTACACACTTTTGGAAGAAGTCTTTCAATGACAATTCATACAGTAATAACTTGGAGTTTTTTAAATATGAGGTTGGAAAATATTTAAGAAAATATTCTGTCCCGAGCTGCCAGAGTCTCCCGTCTGTCCCAAGCCGCCAGTCTGTCCCGAGCCGCCAGAACCTCCCGTCTGTCCCGAGCCGCCAGTCTGTCCTGAGCCGCCAGAGTCTCCTGTCTGTCCCGAGCCGCCAGTCTGTTCCGTAGCCGTCAGTCTATCCTGAGCTTCCAGTCTGTCCCGAGCCGCCAGAGCCTCCCGTCTGTCAGGAGCCGCCAGAGCCGCCATTCAGCCAGGAGCCACCAGAGCCGCCAGTCTGCCAGGAGCCGCCAGAGCTGCCAGTCTGCCCGGAGCCGCCAGAGCCACCAGTCTGCCCAGAGCCGCCAGAGTCTCCCTCCAGTCCAGAGGCGCCACTCACTACAGACTCGACCATCAGTCCAGTGGCGTCCTCTAGTCCGTGGTCGGCGGTGAGAGTTCCCCCTCCAGAGACATTAAGTAAGGGTGAAGTGGAGCGGCGTCCACGTCGAACCGCCACCTCGATTTTACGCCATTTTATCACCCAGACCCTCCCATATAGTGTTAGGTGTGCGGCCGGGAGTCCGCACCTTTGGGGGGGGGGGGGTACTGTCACACTCTGACGTTAGTATTCTTTGTTTTCCTTGTTGTTTTGGTTAGGTCAGGGTGTGACATGGGTGATGTATGTGGTTTTTATGTTGTCTAGGGGTTTTGTATGTTTATGGGTTTGTGACTAGTCTAGGTGTTTTGTATGTCTATGGTTGCCGAGATTGGTTCTCAATTAGAGGCAGCTGTCTATCGTTGTCTCTTATTGGGAACCATATTTAGGCAGCCATATTCTGTGGGTATGTTGTGGGTGATTGTTCCTGTGTTTAGTGTTCACGTTACTGTTTCGTCTTCGTTCCTTCTGTCGGTTTGTTGTTTTTGTTCGGTGTTTAAGTGTTCCCATTAAATATGGATTACCATCACCCGGCATCTTGGTCCTCCTCTCTTTATCCCGAAGACAGTCGTGACAAAATCGTACACATTATATTAGGAAATCTGTCGTTATGAACTCATATGAATATGGTAGGCTCAATTTTTTTAAATAATAGTTTTTAAGATAAATTGGGCTAAAACATTCTTTTAAGAATCCAACTTCAATTTGGAATCTCATCCCTCATTATATCTTCTCCAGTTTTGGTGACTTCAATTTGGAATCTCATCCCTCATTATATCTTCTCCAGTTTTGGTGACTTCAATTTGGAATCTCATCCCTCATTATATCTTCTCCAGTTTTGGTGACTTCAATTTGGAATCTCATCCCTCATTATATCTTCTCCAGTTTTGGTGACTTCAATTTGGAATCTCATCCCTCATTATATCTTCTCCAGTTTTGGTGACTTCAATTTGGAATCTCATCCCTCATTATATCTTCTCCAGTTTTGGTGACTTCAATTTGGAATCTCATCCCTCATTATATCTTCTCCAGTTTTGGTGACTTCAATTTGGAATCTCATCCCTCATTATATCTTCTCCAGTTTTGGTGACTTCAATTTGGAATCTCATCCCTCATTATATCTTCTCCAGTTTTGGTGACTTCAATTTGGAATCTCATCCCTCATTATATCTTCTCCAGTTTTGGTGACTTCAATTTGGAATCTCATCCCTCATTATATCTTCTCCCGTTTTGGTGACTTCAATTTGGAATCTCATCCCTCATTATATCTTCTCCAGTTTTGGTGACTTCAATTTGGAATCTCATCCCTCATTATATCTTCTCCCGTTTTGGTGACTTCAATTTGGAATCTCATCCCTCATTATATCTTCTCCAGTTTTGGTGACTTCAATTTGGAATCTCATCCCTCATTATATCTTCTCCCGTTTTGGTGACTTCAATTTGGAATCTCATCCCTCATTATATCTTCTCCCGTTTTTGTGACTTCAATTTGGAATCTCATCCCTCATTATATCTTCTCCAGTTTTGGTGACTTCAATTTGGAATCTCATCCCTCATTATATCTTCTCCCGTTTTGGTGACTTCAATTTGGAATCTCATCCCTCATTATATCTTCTCCAGTTTTGGTGACTTCAATTTTATGTTACTTTGTAACTATAATATTGATACGATTCCTACGAAATTATCTGTTTTCATAGACAAGTATTATTAGCGTGATCGTTAATATATAAACATCATTCCCTCCACATAGGTATTTCATTTGGAACAATAAGGACATTTTGTATAGAAACAAGCCTTTATGTTCTAAGAACTGGTTTAATAATCATATCCTGCTGGTGAATCAACTTTATAATGTAGAAGGATTGTTACTCAATTATGAGGACCTTTTTATCTTGTTACAATATCCCTGTTACACCGAGAGAGTTCTCCATAGTCTTTGATGCTGTAACACCTAGAGAGTTCTCCATAGTCTTTGATGCTCTAACACATAGAGAGTTCTCCATAGTCTCTGATGCTGTAACACCTAGAGAGTTCTCTATAGTCTCTGATGCTGTAACACCTAGAGAGTTCTCCATAGTCTTTGATGCTCTAACACATAGAGAGTTCTCCATAGTCTCTGATGCTGTAACACATAGAGAGTTCTCCATAGTCTCTGATGCTGTAACACCTAGAGAGTTCTCCATAGTCTCTGATGCTGTAACACCTAGAGAGTTCTCCATAGTCTTTGATGCTCTAACACATAGAGAGTTCTCCATAGTCTCTGATGCTGTAACACCTAGAGAGTTCTCCATAGTCTCTGATGCTGTAACACCTAGAGAGTTCTCCATAGTCTCTGATGCTGTTACACCTAGAGAGTTCTCCATAGTCTCTGATGCTGTAACACCTAGAGAGTTCTCCATAGTCTCTGATGCTGTTACACCTAGAGAGTTCTCCATAGTCTCTGATGCTGTTATACACCTTACCTCAGCGTCAGGTCAGTCTGTCTCTCTTACCTCAGCGTCAGGTCAGTCTGTCTCTCTTACCTCAGCGTCAGGTCAGTCTGTCTCTCTTACCTCAGCGTCAGGTCAGTCTGTCTCTCTTACCTCACCGTCAGGTCAGTCTGTCTCTCTATACTCAGCGTCAGGTCAGTCTGTCTGTCTAACCTCAGCGTCAGGTCAGTCTGTCTCTCTAACCTCAGCGTCAGGTCAGTCTGTCTCTCTATACTCAGCGTCAGGTCAGTCTGTCTCTCTTACCTCAGCGTCAGGTCAGTCTGTCTCTCTAACCTCAGCGTCAGGTCAGTCTGTCTCTCTTACCTCAGCATCAGGTCAGTCTGTCTCTCTTACCTCAGCGTCAGGTCAGTCTGTCTCTCTATCCTCAGTTAGGTCAGTCTGTCTGTCTTACCTCAGCGTCAGGTCAGTCTGTCTGTCTTACCTCAGCATCAGGTCAGTCTGTCTCTCTTACCTCACGTCAGGTCAGTCTGTCTCTCTTTCCTCAGCGTCAGGTCAGTCTGTCTCTCTTACCTCAGCGTCAGGTCAGTCTGTCTCTCTACCCTCAGCGTCAGGTCAGTCTGTCTCTCTTATCTCAGCGTCAGGTTAGTCTGTCTCTCTACCCTCAGCGTCAGGTCAGTCTGTCTCTCTTACCTCAGCGTCAGGTCAGTCTGTCTCTCTTACCTCAGCGTCAGGTCAGTCTGTCTCTCTAACCTCAGCATCAGGTCAGTCTGTCTCTCTTACCTCAGCGTCAGATCAGTCTGTCTCTCTTATCTCAGTGTCAGATCAGTCTGTCTCTCTATACTCAGCATCAGGTCAGTCTGTCTGTCTAACCTCAGCGTCAGGTCAGTCTGTCTGTCTAACCTCAGCGTCAGGTCAGTCTGTCTGTCTAACCTTAGCGTCAGGTCAGTCTGTCTCTCTAACCTCGGTGTCAGGTCAGTCTGTCTCTCTATACTCAGCGTCAGGTCAGTCTGTCTCTCTATACTTAGCGTCAGGTCAGTCAGTCTCTCTTACCTCAGCGTCAGGTCAGTCAGTCTCTCTTCCCTCAGCGTCAGGTCAGTCTGTCTCTCTATACTCAGCGTCAGGTCAGTCTGTCTCTCTTACCTCAGCGTCAGGTCAGTCTGTCTCTCTAACCTCAGCGTCAGGTCAGTCTGTCTCTCTATACTCAGCGTCAGGTCAGTCTGTCTCTCTTACCTCAGCGTCAGGTCAGTCTGTCTCTCTTACCTCAGCGTCAGGTTAGTCTGTCTCTCTACCCTCAGCATCAGGTCAGTCTGTCTCTCTTACCTCAGCGTCAGGTCAGTCTGTCTCTCTTACCTCAGCGTCAGGTCAGTCTGTCTGTCTAACCTCAGCGTCAGGTCAGTCTGTCTCTCTAACCTCGGCGTCAGGTCAGTCTGTCTCTCTAACCTCAGCGTCAGGTCAGTCTGTCTCTCTTACCTCAGCGTCAGGTCAGTCTGTTTCTCTAACCTCAGCGTCAGGTAAGTCTGTCTCTCTAACCTCAGCGTCAGGTCAGTCTGTCTCTCTAACCTCAGCGTCAGGTCAGTCTGTCTCTCTAACCTCAGGGTCAGGTCAGTCTGTCTCTCTATACTCAGCGTCAGGTCAGTCTGTCTGTCTAACCTCAGCGTCAGGCCAGTCTGTCTCTCTTGCCTCAGCGTCAGGTCAGTCTGTCTCTCTAACCTCAGCGTCAGGTCAGTCTGTCTCTCTAACCTCAGCGTCAGGTCAGTCTGTCTCTCTTACCTCAGCGTCAGGTCAGTCTGTTTCTCTAACCTCAGCGTCAGGTAAGTCTGTCTCTCTAACCTCAGCGTCAGGTCAGTCTGTCTCTCTAACCTCAGCGTCAGGTCAGTCTGTCTCTCTAACCTCAGGGTCAGGTCAGTCTGTCTCTCTATACTCAGCGTCAGGTCAGTCTGTCTCTCTAACCTCAGCGTCAGGTCAGTCTGTCTCTCTATACTCAGCGTCAGGTCAGTCTGTCTTGCCTCAGTGTCAGGTCAGTCTGTCTCTCTTACCTCAGCGTCAGGTCAGTCTGTCTCTCTAACCTCAGCGTCAGGTCAGTCTGTCTTACCTCAGCATCAGGTCAGTCTGTCTCTCTAACCTCAGCGTCAGGTCAGTCTGTCTCTCTTACCTCAGCGTCAGGTCAGTCTGTCTCTCTTACCTCAGCATCAGGTCAGTTTGTCTCTCTTTCCTCAGCGTCAGGTCAGTCTGTCTCTCTAACCTCAGCGTCAGGTCAGTCTGTCTCTCTAACCTCAGCGTCAGGTCAGTCTGTCTTACCTCAGTGTCAGGTCAGTCTGTCTCTCTAACCTCAGCGTCAGGTCAGTCTGTCTCTCTAACCTCAGCGTCAGGTCAGTCTGTCTCTCTTACCTCACCATCAGGTCCGTCTGTCTCTCTTGCCTCAGTGTCAGGTCGGTGTGTCTCTCTATACTCAGCGTCAGGTCAGTCTGTATCTCTTACCTCAGCGTCAGGTGTGTCTTTAGTTGCCTTCCACTGAATGCAGGGAGACATTTTGTATTTAGTTTTACAGCAACTCAACTAGTGACATTTTGATGAGAATTAATAGTATTTATTGTTTGTGGACCTGGACAAAGAGAAACATTTCCTGGTTCAAGTGTGTGGCTGAAAGTGGGATGTAAATTCTCACAATCTTTTTTTTGTCTGCTTGTTTAGCGTAATTGAATGCAAATGTGCTAATTATCAATGATATTGATAATAGATCTAAAACACAGATGATGGAGACTAATTGGACAATCAATGAATCAATCAATTGAAACCTGTCCTGTTCACTGAGCACATGGAGTGGAGGTTTGAAAACTGGAACAAGGCTGACACCTGCTGGTGAGATGATTCTACAACACTGTTTGAAAATCTTTCTTCACCAGCTCCAGGTATGTTTAAAGACATGGTATCTTCTTGACCAGCTCCAGGTATGTTTAGAGACATGGTATCTTCTTGACCAGCTCCAGGTATGTTTAGAGACATGGTAGCTTCTTGACCAGCTCCAGGTATGTTTAGAGACATGGTAGCTTCTTGACCAGCTCCAGGTATGTTTAGAGACATGGTAGCTTCTTGACCAGCTCCAGGTATGTTTAGAGACATGGTAGCTAGCTGGTATGCTGGACTGGTTGGACACATAGTTATGGCAAAGTTTGAATGAATAACTGACAACTAAAATAGTGCTTTCAATCATTTATATTTTTAGCTCAAATAACATTGTTTAATGTTGAATTGGAACATTTTGGAGTCGCTTGGTTACATTTAAACACCATGAGAACAAAACAACACACTCTCACAGGCTTCATTCATTATTTGATTTTTATTTATTTATTTCACCTTTATTTAACCAGGTAAACTAGTTGAGAACACCTTTATTTAACCAGGTAAACTAGTTGAGAACAAGTTCTCATTTACAACTGCGACTTGGTCAAGATAAAGCAAAGCAGTACGACACAAACAACAACACAGAGTTGCACATGGAATAAAACAACATACAGTCAATAATACAGTAGAAAAAGTCTATATACAGTCTGTGCAAATGAGGTGAGATAAGGGAGGTAAGGCAATAAATAGGCTGTAGTGGCGAAGTAATTACAATATAGCAATATAGCAATTAAACACTGGAATGGTAGATGTGCAGAAGATGAATGTGCAAGTAGAAATACTGGGGTGCAAAGGAGCAAGATAAATAAATACAGTATGGGAAGAGCTGGAGCGCGTGCTACGAATGGGTGCTGCTATGGTGACCAGCGAGCTGAGATAAGACGGGGCTTTACCTAGCAAAGACTTATAGATGACCTGTAGCCAGTGGGTGAAGTGAGGGTCAGCCAACGACAGTGTACCGGTCGCAGTGGTGGTCAGTATATGGGGCTTTGGTGACAAAACGGATGGCACTGTGATAGACTGCATCCAATTTGTTGAGTAGAGTGTTGGAGGCTATTTTGTAAATGACATCGCCATCCGTTTGAATTAGCCAGGTTGGTGAGTTAGTTCGTTTTACAGAGTTGTTGTAGTCCTGATTGACAGCCTGGTGTGTATAAATGACTCCTTGTTTCTCCAGACCCATAACTGGTTCTACTCCTCCGTCCAGCTGTAGGAACAATATTCATCATTCAGTCAATGCAGTTATACTGTATACAAGTCTAATATAACACTACTGACCTGACCTGTATATTAGACCTTATATCTACAGTACCAGTCAGTTATACAGTATACAAGTCTAATATACCACTACTGACCTGACCTGTATATTAGACCTTATATATACAGTACCAGTCAGTTATACAGTATACAAGTCTAATATAACACTACTGACCTGACCTGTATATTAGACCTTATATATACAGTACCAGTCAGTTATACAGTATACAGGTCTAATATAACACTACTGACCTGACCTGTATATTAGACCTTATATCTACAGTACCAGTCAGTTATACAGTATACAAGTCTAATATAACACTACTGACCTGACCTGTATATTAGACCTTATATATACAGTACCAGTCAGTTATACAGTATACAGGTCTAATATAACACTACTGACCTGACCTGTATATTAGACCTTATATCTACAGTACCAGTCAGTTATACAGTATACAAGTCTAATATAACACTACTGACCTGACCTGTATATTAGACCTTATATCTACAGTACCAGTCAGTTATACAGTATACAGGTCTAATATAACACTACTGACCTGACCTGTATATTAGACCTTATATATACAGTACCAGTCAGTTATACAGTATACAGGTCTAATATAACACTACTGACCTGACCTGTATATTAGACCTTATATATACAGTACCAGTCAGTTATACAGTATACAGGTCTAATATAACACTACTGACCTGACCTGTATATTAGACCTTATATATACAGTACCAGTCAGTTATACAGTATACAGGTCTAATATAACACTACTGACCTGACCTGTATATTAGACCTTATATATACAATACCAGTCAGTTATACAGTATACAAGTCTAATATAACACTACTGACCTGACCTGTATATTAGACCTTATATATACAATACCAGTCAGTTATACAGTATACAAGTCTAATATAACACTACTGACCTGACCTGTATATTAGACCTTATATCTACAGTACCAGTCAGTTATACAGTATACAGGTCTAATATAAAACTACTGACCTGACCTGTATATTAGACCTTATATCTACAGTACCAGTCAGTTATACAGTATACAGGTCTAATATACCACTACTGACCTGACCTGTATATTAGACCTTATATCTACAGTACCAGTCAGTTATACAGTATACAAGTCTAATATAACACTACTGACCTGACCTGTATATTAGACCTTATATCTAGAGTACCAGTCAGTTATACAGTATACAGGTCTAATATAACACTACTGACCTGACCTGTATATTAGACCTTATATCTACAGTATCAGTCAGTTATACAGTATACAGGTCTAATAACACTACTGACCTGACCTGTATATTAGACCTTATATCTACAGTACCAGTCAGTTATACAGTATACAAGTCTAATATACCACTACTGACCTGACCTGTATATTAGACCTTATATCTACAGTACCAGTCAGTTATACAGTATACAAGTCTAATATAACACTACTGACCTGACCTGTATATTAGACCTTATATCTACAGTACCAGTCAGTTATACAGTATACAGGTCTAATATAACACTACTGACCTGACCTGTATATTAGACCTTATATCTACAGTACCAGTCAGTTATACAGTATACAGGTCTAATATAACACTACTGACCTGACCTGTATATTAGACCTTATATCTACAGTACCAGTCAGTTATACAGTATACAGGTCTAATATAACACTACTGACCTGACCTGTATATTAGACCTTATATCTACAGTACCAGTCAGTTATACAGTATACAGGTCTAATATAACACTACTGACCTGACCTGTATATTAGACCTTATATCTACAGTACCAGTCAGTTATACAGTATACAGGTCTAATATAACACTACTGACCTGACCTGTATATTAGACCTTATATCTACAGTACCAGTCAGTTATACAGTATACAGGTCTAATATACCACTACTGACCTGACCTGTATATTAGACCTTATATCTACAGTACCAGTCAGTTATACAGTATACAAGTCTAATATAACACTACTGACCTGACCTGTATATTAGACCTTATATCTACAGTACCAGTCAGTTATACAGTATACAGGTCTAATATAACACTACTGACCTGTATATTAGACCTTATATCTACAGTACCAGTCAGTTATACAGTATACAGGTCTAATATAACACTACTGACCTGACCTGTATATTAGACCTTATATATACAGTACCAGTCAGTTATACAGTATACAGGTCTAATATAACACTACTGACCTGACCTGTATATTAGACCTTATATCTACAGTACCAGTCAGTTATACAGTATACAGGTCTAATATAACACTTACTGACCTGACCTGTATATTAGACCTTATATCTACAGTACCAGTCAGTTATACAGTATACAGGTCTAATATAACACTACTGACCTGACATGTATATTAGACCTTATATCTACAGTACCAGTCAGTTATACAGTATACAAGTCTAATATACCACTACTGACCTGACCTGTATATTAGACCTTATATCTACAGTACCAGTCAGTTATACAGTATACAAGTCTAATATAACACTACTGACCTGACCTGTATATTAGACCTTATATCTACAGTACCAGTCAGTTATACAGTATACAGGTCTAATATAGCACTACTGACCTGTATATTAGACCTTATATCTACAGTACCAGTCAGTTATACAGTATACAGGTCTAATATAACACTACTGACCTGACCTGTATATTAGACCTTATATATACAGTACCAGTCAGTTATACAGTATACAGGTCTAATATAACACTACTGACCTGACCTGTATATTAGACCTTATATCTACAGTACCAGTCAGTTATACAGTATACAGGTCTAATATAACACTACTGACCTGACCTGTATATTAGACCTTATATCTACAGTACCAGTCAGTTATACAGTATACAAGTCTAACATAACACTACTGACCTGACCTGTATATTAGACCTTATATCTACAGTACCAGTCAGTTATACAGTATACAGGTCTAATATAACACTACTGACCTGACCTGTATATTAGACCTTATATATACAGGACCAGTCAGTTATACAGTATACAAGTCTAATATACCACTACTGACCTGACCTGTATATTAGACCTTATATCTACAGCACCAGTCAGTTATACAGTATACAAGTCTAATATACCACTACTGACCTGACCTGTATATTAGACCTTATATCTACAGTACCAGTCAGTTATACAGTATACAGGTCTAATATAACACTACTGACCTGACCTGTATATTAGACCTTATATCTACAGTACCAGTCAGTTATACAGTATACAGGTCTAATATAACACTACTGACCTGACCTGTATATTAGACCTTATATCTACAGTACCAGTCAGTTATACAGTATACAAGTCTAATATAACACTACTGACCTGACCTGTATATTAGACCTTATATCTACAGTACCAGTCAGTTATACAGTATACAGGTCTAATATAACACTACTGACCTGACCTGTATATTAGACCTTATATCTACAGTACCAGTCAGTTATACAGTATACAGGTCTAATATAACACTACTGACCTGACCTGTATATTAGACCTTATATCTACAGTACCAGTCAGTTATACAGTATACAAGTCTAATATACCACTACTGACCTGACCTGTATATTAGACCTTATATCTACAGTACCAGTCAGTTATACAGTATACAAGTCTAATATAACACTACTGACCTGACCTGTATATTAGACCTTATATCTACAGTACCAGTCAGTTATACAGTATACAGGTCTAATATAACACTACTGACCTGTATATTAGACCTTATATCTACAGTACCAGTCAGTTATACAGTATACAGGTCTAATATAACACTACTGACCTGACCTGTATATTAGACCTTATATATACAGTACCAGTCAGTTATACAGTATACAAGTCTAATATAACACTACTGACCTGACCTGTATATTAGACCTTATATCTACAGTACCAGTCAGTTATACAGTATACAGGTCTAATATAACACTACTGACCTGTATATTAGACCTTATATCTACAGTACCAGTCAGTTATACAGTATACAGGTCTAATATAACACTACTGACCTGACCTGTATATTAGACCTTATATATACAGTACCAGTCAGTTATACAGTATACAGGTCTAATATAACACTACTGACCTGACCTGTATATTAGACCTTATATCTACAGTACCAGTCAGTTATACAGTATACAGGTCTAATATAACACTACTGACCTGACCTGTATATTAGACCTTATATCTACAGTACCAGTCAGTTATACAGTATACAAGTCTAACATAACACTACTGACCTGACCTGTATATTAGACCTTATATCTACAGTACCAGTCAGTTATACAGTATACAGGTCTAATATAACACTACTGACCTGACCTGTATATTAGACCTTATATATACAGGACCAGTCAGTTATACAGTATACAAGTCTAATATACCACTACTGACCTGACCTGTATATTAGACCTTATATCTACAGTACCAGTCAGTTATACAGTATACAAGTCTAATATACCACTACTGACCTGACCTGTATATTAGACCTTATATCTACAGTACCAGTCAGTTATACAGTATACAGGTCTAATATAACACTACTGACCTGACCTGTATATTAGACCTTATATATACAGGACCAGTCAGTCATACAGTATACAAGTCTAATATACCACTACTGACCTGACCTGTATATTAGACCTTATATCTACAGTACCAGTCAGTTATACAGTATACAGGTCTAATATAACACTACTGACCTGACCTGTATATTAGACCTTATATATACAGGACCAGTCAGTCATACAGTATACAAGTCTAATATACCACTACTGACCTGACCTGTATATTAGACCTTATATCTACAGTACCAGTCAGTTATACAGTATACAGGTCTAATATAACACTACTGACCTGACCTGTATATTAGACCTTATATCTACAGTACTAGTCAGTTATACAGTATACAAGTCTAATATAACACTACTGACCTGACCTGTATATTAGACCTTATATCTACAGTACCAGTCAGTTATACAGTATACAAGTCTAATATAACACTACTGACCTGACCTGTATATTAGACCTTATATCTACAGTACCAGTCAGTTATACAGTATACAGGTCTAATATAACACTACTGACCTGACCTGTATATTAGACCTTATATCTACAGGACCAGTCAACAGTTTGGACACACCTACTCCTTGGAGGGTTGTTCTTTATTTGTACTATGTTCTACATTGTAGAATAATAGTGAAAACATCAAAACTATGAAATAACACATATGGAATCATGTAGTAACCAAAAAAGTGTTAAACAAATCAAAACGTATTTTATATTTGAGATTCTTCAAAGTAGCCACCCTTTGTCTTGATGACAGCTTTGCACACTTGGCATTCTCTCAACCAGCTTCATGAGGTAGTCACCTGGAATGCATTTCAATTAACTGGTGTGCATTGTTAAATTCATTTGTGGAGTTTCTTTCCTTAATGGGTTTGAGCCAATCAGTTGTGTTGTAACAAGGTAGTGGTGGTATACAGAAGATATCTCTATTTGGTAAAAGACCAAGTCCATATTATGGCAAGAACAGCTCAAATAAGCAAAGAGAAACAACAGTCCATCACTACTTTAAGACATGAAGGTTAGTCAATGCGGAACATTTCAAGAACTTTGAAAGTTTCTTCTACGATGAAACTGGCTCTCATGAAGACCGCCACAGGAAAATAAGACCCATGGTTACCTCTGCTGCAGAGGATAAGTTCATTAGAGTTACCAGCCTCAGAAATTGCAGCCTAAATAAATGCATCACAGAGTTCAAGTAACAGACACATCTCAACATCAACTGTTCAGAGGAGACTGCATGAATAAGGCCTTCATGGTCGAATTGCTGCAAAGAAACCACTACTAATGGACACCAATAAGAAGAGGAGACTACCTTGGGTCAAGAAACACGAGCAATGGACATTAGACCGGTGGAAATCTGTCCTTTGGTCTGATGAGTCCAACTTGGAGATTTTTGGTTCCAACCGCCGAGTCTTTGTGAGACGCAGAGTAGGTGAACGGATGATCTCCACGTGTGTGGTTCCCACGGTGAAGCATGGAGGAGGAGGTGTTTTGCTGGTGACACTGTCTGTGGATTATTTAGAATTCAAGGCAACAACAACAAATCTGTGAAAGTAAATTGACGTAAAAACAAAATATCAAAGTTTACATATTTAAATCTTAAATATTGCCAGGCTGGTTTTCAATTATTATAAATTTAAACTTAAAAAAAAATAACATGCCAGACAAGCTAGGCAAGACAGTGTTTGAATCAAATGTATGAATGGAGTGGAAATTAGCTGATTTTGTGATCTGTAAAGTAAGTGAATCTGTGTGTGTGGGAGACACATAGAAGCAGATGATAGTGAATATTATTAACCGCAATGGTCTATGCAAATGAATAAGAAAACATAAAAAACGTATTAATAGGACTACGTTTTGGAACAAATATCGCCTGAGGTAGAGTATATCATTATAAGCCGAATAACACACTACCTACCTAACTACCAACTGTATTCTTCATAGCTGTTTACATACAGTTGAAGTCAGAAGTTTACATACACCATAGCCAAATACATTTAAACTCCGTTTTTTCACAATTCTTGATATTTTATCCAAGTAAAAATTCCCTGTCTTAGGTCAGTTAGGATCACCACTTTATTTTAAGAATGTGAAATGTCAGAATAATAGCAGAGAGAATTATTCATTTTCATTTTCAGCTTTTATTTCTTTCATCACATTCCCAGAGGGTCAGAAGTTTACATACACTCAATTAGTATTTGGTAGCATTGCCTTTAAATTGTTTAACTTGGATTAAATGTTTTGGGTAGCCTTCCACAAGCTTTCCACAATAAGTTGGGTGAATTTTGGCCCATTCCGCCTGACAGAGCTTGTGTAACTGAGTCAAGTTTGCACACACTTTTTCAGTTCTGCCCACAAATGTTCTATAGGATTGAGGTCAGGGCTTTGTGATGGCCACTCCAATACCTTGACTTTGTTGTCCTTAAGCCATTTTGCCACAACTTTGGAGGTATGCTTGGGGTCATTGTCCATTTGGAAGACCCATTTGCGACCAAGCTTTAACTTCCTGACTGATGTCTTGAGATATTGCTTCAATATATCAACATCATTTTCCTCCCTCATGAAGCCATCTATTTTGTGAAGTGCACCAGTCCCTCCTGGAGCAAAGCACCCCCACAACATGATTCTGCCACCCCCGTGCTTCACGGTTGGGATGGTGTTCTTCGCTTGCAAGCCTCTCACTTCTTCCTCCAAACATCACAATGGTCATTACAGCCAAACAGTTCTATTTTTGTTTCATCAGACCAGAGGACATTTCTCCAAAAAGTACGATCTTTGTCCCCATGTGCAGTTGCAAACCGTAGTCTGGATTTTTTATGGCGGTTTTGGAGCAGTGGCTTCTTCCTTGCTGAACGGCCTTTCAGGTTATGTCGATATAGGACTCGTTTTACTGTGGATATAGATACTTTTGTACCTGTTTCCTCCAGCATCTTCACAAGGTCCTTTGCTGTTGTTCTGGGATTGATTTGCACTTTTCGCACCAAAGTACGTTCATCTCTAGGAGACAGAATGCGTCTCCTTCCTGAGCTGTACGACAGCTGTGTGGTCCCATGGTGTTTATACTTGCGTACTATTGTTTGTACAAATGAACGTGGTACCTTCAGGCGTTTGGAAATTACTCCCAAGGATGAACCAGACTTGGAGGTCTACAATGTTTATTCTGAGGTTTTGGCTGATTTCTTTTTGATTTTCCTATGATGTCAAGCAAAGAGGCACTGAGTTTGAAGGTACGCCTTGAAATACATCCACAGGTACACCTCCAATTGACTCAAATGATGTCAATTAGCCTATCAGAAGCTTCGAAAGCCATGACATCATCTTCTGGAATTCTTCAAGCTGTTTAAAGGCACAGTCAAACTAGTGTATGTAAACTTCTGACCCACTGGAATAGTGATACAGTGAGTTATAAGTGAAATAATCTGTCTGTAAAGAATTGGTTGAAAAATGACTTGTGTCATGCACAAAGTAGATGTCCTAACCGACTTGCCAAAACTATAGTTTGTTAACAAGAAATGTGTGGAGTGGTTGAAAAACGAATTTTAATGACTTGAACCTAAGTGTATGTAAACTTTCTGACTTCAACTGTACCACCACAGTCAGAGGCACTAAAATAGCCATAATGCCCAATTTCACTGTGAGGTCTACTACACCTGTTGTATTCAGCATTTCACTGTGAGGTCTACTACACCTGTTGTATTCAGCATTTCACTGTGAGGTCTACTACACCTGTTGTATTCCCCATTTCACTGTAAGGTCTACTACACCTGTTGTATTCAGCATTTCCCTGTGAGGTCTACTACACCTGTTGTATTCAGCATTTCACTGTGAGGTCTACTACACCTGTTGTATTCAGCATTTCACTGTGAGGTCTACTACACCTGTTGTATTCAGCATTTCACTGTGAGGTCTACTACACCTGTTGTATTCAGCATTTCACTGTGAGGTCTACTACACCTGTTGTATTCAGCATTTCACTGTGAGGTCTACTACACCTGTTGTATTCAGCATTTCACTGCGAGGTCTACTACACCTGTTGTATTCAGCATTTCACTGTAAGGTCTACTACACCTGTTGTATTCAGCATTTCACTGTGAGGTCTACTACACCTGTTGTATTCAGCATTTCACTGTGAGGTCTACTACACCTGTTGTATTCAGCATTTCACTGTGAGGTCTACTACACCTGTTGTATTCAGCATTTCACTGTTAGGTCTACTACACCTGTTGTATTCAGCATTTCACTGTGAGGTCTACTACACCTGTTGTATTCAGCATTTCACTGTGAGGTCTACTACACCTGTTGTATTCAGCATTTCACTGTGAGGTCTACTACACCTGTTGTATTCAGCATTTCACTGTAAGGTCTACTACACCTGTTGTATTCAGCATTTCACTGTGAGGTCTACTACACCTGTTGTATTCAGCATTTCACTGTAAGGTCTACTACACCTGTTGTATTCAGCATTTCACTGTAAGGTCTACTACACCTGTTGTATTCAGCATTTCACTGTGAGGTCTACTACACCTGTTGTATTCAGCATTTCACTGTGAGGTCTACTACACCTGTTGTATTCAGCATTTCACTGTGAGGTCTACTACACCTGTTGTATTCAGCATTTCACTGTAAGGTCTACTACACCTGTTGTATTCAGCATTTCACTGTCAGGTCTACTACACCTGTTGTATTCAGCATTTCACTGTGAGGTCTACTACACCTGTTGTATTCAGCATTTCACTGTAAGGTCTACTACACCTGTTGTATTCAGCATTTCACTGTAAGGTCTACTACACCTGTTGTATTCAGCATTTCACTGTAAGGTCTACTACACCTGTTGTATTCAGCTGTCGGCACATGTGACTAATAACATTTGATTTGAGGGTTGCAGAGATGGCAGGTACAGTGGAAGAGACACACTAAGGGCAGGCATGCTACATTATTTATCTCATATTTCTATGTATATACTGTACTCTTGTGACAAGAGATGAAAAGAATCTGCCCACTCCATCAAGCAATGGGGGCAACAACACAGGGCATCCACGGGACATCATGGAACCATGGACCGCACCTGCAGAAACTGGACAACAGGGAGAAGCAGAGGAGATACCTATCACAGACTTCTCCCAGCTGACGCTTGACATACCACCTACGCCGCCTCAAGTGGTAGAAACAACCAGCTGGTATGATTGAGTAGAATCAGCCAACAGTAACACGGAAGCAGCAATGTGAGAGTCAGTAGTGCATGACCTTAAAGGGTAATAATAGGAAGCTTCCGTTTAACACACAGGCCTAAGATTACGTAGGTCTACAGCCCCAGTGGGAACTTCCCCTTTAAAAAGATATATAAAGAGAACAGAGATCATAAGACAGGATGATCCTCACTAACATATGAAAGACTTCATATGGAGAATCATCATAGGTAAATGTACTATTGCACTATACACTTTTTGATAGAGTAAAACAATATTTTGAGAACCGGATAATTGTGCTTAAGTACTTATTGGGTCATACTCTGAAGAAGCTGGTTGAATCTTGTGAACCCGACTGAGTCTTCGAAAAACAGAGGTCTAATCACCTCTTGATCACATAGACGTTCGCATTTTTGACACCAGAAACCAGAGGTGACTAGCAATTCAAGGAAAAATGGCCAAGTACCAGTTACAATATATTGAGTCCATACACAGAGTTGGAAGTGTATAGAGATAGTGGAATTCGGAATCTAGCGTCATAGCTGTGAGAATACCGATTACGGGGAAGAGACCAAGGGGCTGAGCATTTAAGGTAATTGAACTATTTTTGCTATTTAGTCAATATCGTTAGAAGTGTTAAAGTTTAAAGTTTTGCAATATTATCTGGCAGCTTAAAGCATTAAGGATTGATTGAGCATTATTGATGTATTAGGAAACTGTAGAACCATTGAATTGTAATAATGTGTATAAGACAAAAAACAGAGTGACTTAATAAAAGCTTGAAACTTTGACAACTAGGCCAGATTAACGATCTGGAGAGCAAACGGCTTTGACACTCTCACTGAACAGAAAGTGACCCTGGTTATAGGTTTAAAGTGATTGCACTAAAGAATATTTCATTGTGTGGACAATAATATATTTTTAAGAGAGTCAAAACATATACCAATACTAGTTTCCGAGTGACTACTAGCTGACGAGCATAATAACTACTAGGAGTTGTTATTAGGTATTGATATATACATAGGTAAAGATAACTTGAAAGTAAGGAAATATAGGAGGAATCCATAACGCTTAAGAATATTTAAATAGGAGTATATCTATCCAAGACCTCATACTAAACCGGAAAATAAGGGAGTGTCAACGTGAACGAAGGAACAAACCCAACTCATGCGAAGGGCCATTACGAATAAATAGAAGAGTTGGTAGGGCCGCACGGCAAGGCCCTTGTTACACCGAAGTAACTAAGGTCCCAAAGTACTCTGCCTAGCCAGAGGACGGGGTAGAGGCTTTTGCTGCAGGCATTGGGCAAAAGTCAGCACCGTGACACTCTATATAATCTACTGCATCTTCATGTAATACATGAATCACTAGCCACTTTAACTATGCCACTTTGTTTACATACTCATCTCATATGTATATACTGTACTCGATACCATCTACTGTATCTTGCCTATGCCGCTCTGTACCATCACTCATTCATATATCTTTATGTACATATTCTTTATCCCTTTACACTTGTGTCTATAAGGTAGTTGTTGTGGAATTGTTAGCTAGATTACTTGTTGGTTATTACTGCATTGTTGGAACTAGAAGCACAAGCATTTCGCTAAATAAAATGTTATTTGATTTGATTTGATATTTCAAGTACAGAGGAAAGTCGTGTAGGGGAAGACGGCAGGAAGGGACAGAAGAGAGGAGGCTAATTTTACAAGATTAAGGGGTTGAGACCTTAAATGTGATAGGACAGCATCCAACGGGAAAGTGTGAATATTGCCAGGAAACAGAGACTCTGGAGCATGTATAGCTACAGTGTGTTCAGTATCAGAGGGAAAGAGAGAGGCTGAGATCTACTATGAGGGAGAAGGGTATACAGGAAATTAGTTTAAAGAGTATATTGACAAGAACGTCTTAGATATAGTCTAAAATATTTTGCTATCTTTTTTTAAGAGCAACGGGTCTGGAAGGTAGGATTTAGTTTCTCCCAGTTCCTCCAGTACAGTAGGAGGCAGTAACGCACCGTAGGAGGCAGTAACGCACCATAACATTGGACAACAACTGCCGATAAACATCCGTCACCGGGTCACAGGGAGCGACGGTTCATCGAGCGACGGATCAGAATATATTTGTTATTTTGAACCTTTATTTAACTAGGCAAGTCAGCCAATATGAAGACTTCTTTGCCCTTCTGGTTGTGTACAATGTCAATGTACATAATCAGAATATCATCAACATCTAGTGATACAGTTGGTAAGTAAGTTAGCTTCTGTAGAATTGGATAGTGGGTGGGCCCGGTGGGTATAATTTGTGGAACGTTCCAACAGGAATCCGTTCCAAAAACTTTGTCAATAACAAGGTTGCCAACAAACAACGCATGCAGAGTCGTATAACAGTAGAATGAGATACCGGGTAGGGAGTGAGCTATGTAATTACGTTTTTCACACACCACGTTTATTCAGAAAAAAATGTCTCTTCGTTCTGGTAGCCTCCACCATTTTTCATTCGTTGGTTTGTTATTATTTCAGGTGTTCCTGCATTTGTGGGTTAACTCTGTTTCAACTACTCCACTACATTCTGCTTCCCCGGAATACTCCGGGAACCGGGCGCCGCCTTGTTGTTTACATCCTGAGCCCCAGATTCCTCGTCCCGCCGCGTCGCCGTCACCCCTTCGGTCCAGTGTTGCCAATTTAGCGACTTTAGCGTATTCAGACTCTTCTAGAGACACTTTTTAAAAAAGCGACTTTTTGTGTTATTGGAGACGTGAAAACACGTATCGTTGTTATTCTTGTCTACGAGTAGCCGCGTCCCAAAGCAGTCCCAGGCGGCCCGGTCCCTCCCGGGTTCAGTCAGAGCAGGAGATGTTCATCCCTCCGCATCCAGACTGCAAACTAATATTTCTATCTTAATTCATGTGAAAATAAGTTTGTTCTCTGCCCACTTCATTTTATGGACAAAGAATCTTCCATGAAAGATAAACAAATTAACAATGAAAGTTAAAATAGGGTGAATATAATGTTTCAAAATAAAACACAATATCAGAGTCTTTAAAATTAACATTAATAGTTGTTTCTTTTTAAAATAAATATCTTCTAACTCCAAAATCTTCGGACATAAGAGCAGTCCTAATATAAATGGTCAAGAGTCTCTGGGTCACAACCACAAAATACACATTTGTTATCAATAGCTATTTAGAATCTGTGTATAACAAAGGTCTTTACATGGTAGATTCTATGAATGAGTTTGTATGATACTTTCACCTAATTAGATGTACAATATTTAGCAGACAACAACGAGACTTTGTTCCAGTTTACTTGTCCCAGGGCTGCATTCCAGGTCACTTGTCCCAGGGCTGCATTCCAGGTCACTTGTCCCAGGGCTGCATTCCAGGTCACTTGTCCCAGGGCTGCATTCCAGGTCACTTGTCCTAGGGCTGCATTCCAGGGTCACTTGTCCCAGGGCTGCATTCCAGGTCACTTGTCCCAGGGCTGCATTCCAGGTCACTTGTCCTAGGGCTGCATTCCAGGGTCACTTGTCCCAGGGCTGCATTCCAGGTCACTTGTCCTAGGGCTGCATTCCAGGTTACTTGTCCCAGGGCTGCATTCCAGGGCACTTGTCCTAGGGCTGCATTCCAGGGCACTTGTCCTAGGGCTGCATTCCAGGGCACTTGTCCCAGGGCTGCATTCCAGGTCACTTGTCCTAGGGCTGCATTCCAGGTTCACTTGTCCCAGGGCTGCATTCCAGGTCACTTGTCCCAGGGCTGCATTCCAGGTTCACTTGTCCCAGGGCTGCATTCCAGGGCACTTGTCCTAGGGCTGCATTCCAGGGCACTTGTCCTAGGGCTGCATTCCAGGGCACTTGTCCCAGGGCTGCATTCCAGGTCACTTGTCCTAGGGCTGCATTCCAGGTTCACTTGTCCCAGGGCTGCATTCCAGGTTCACTTGTCCCAGGGCTGCATTCCAGGGCACTTGTCCTAGGGCTGCATTCCAGGTTCACTTGTCCCAGGGCTGCATTCCAGGTCACTTGTCCTAGGGCTGCATTCCAGGTTCACTTGTCCTAGGGATGCATTCCAGGGCACTTGTCCCAGGGCTGCATTCCAGGTTCACTTGTCCCAGGGCTGCATTCCAGGTTCACTTGTCCCAGGGCTGCATTCCAGGGCACTTGTCCCAGGGCTGCATTCCAGGTTCACTTGTCCCAGGGCTGCATTCTAGGTCACTTGTCCTCGGGCTGCATTCCAGGACACTTGTCCTAGGGCTGCATTCCAGGTCACTTGTCCCAGGGCTGCATTCCAGGTCACTTGTCCCAGGGCTGCATTCCAGGGCACTTGTCCTAGGGCTGCATTCCAGGGCACTTGTCCTAGGGCTGCATTCCAGGTCACTTGTCCTAGGGCTGCATTCCAGGTCACTTGTCCCAGGGCTGCATTCCAGGTCACTTGTCCCAGGGCTGCATTCCAGGGCACTTGTCCTAGGGCTGCATTCCAGGTTCACTTGTCCTAGGGATGCATTCCAGGGCACTTGTCCCAGGGCTGCATTCCAGGTCACTTGTCCTAGGGCTGCATTCCAGGTTCACTTGTCCTAGGGATGCATTCCAGGGCACTTGTCCCAGGGCTGCATTCCAGGGCACTTGTCCCAGGGCTGCATTCCAGGTCACTTGTCCTAGGGCTGCATTCCAGGGCACTTGTCCCAGGGCTGCATTCCAGGGCACTTGTCCCAGGGCTGCATTCCAGGGCACTTGTCCTAGGGCTGCATTCCAGGGCACTTGTCCTAGGGCTGCATTCCAGGGCACTTGTCCCAGGGCTGCATTCCAGGGCACTTGTCCTAGGGATGCATTCCAGTACATTTTAGCAGAGGGAATAGTAACATATTGACATAGTTTCCTTATATACATGTTATTACATTTATATACATGTTATTACATTTATAGTTTAAAATGTCAATTCCTTCTAGTTGTATTGAGGCTACAAAATCCTCAACAGTTGCACTTGGAGTAATGTTATATTCTCCTAAGAGAAGAATAGCAGCTTTAGGAACAGCTCTAACAACAATTTGATACTCCTGGGGAGTGAATGTAACATTCTGTGTTCTAATAAATACTGGATAATCATATAATTGTCCATCATTATTCAATAATTGTATAACCAGATATCGTTACCCCATTGATTTTTCCAAAAAGATAGATCGGAAGAACAAGCATGAGTCTCTTGTAAAAAGTAAAAGTCTGCATTAAACTGTTTGCAATACAGGACAATAGCCTTACATTTGAGTAAATTACAAATACCCCTGACATTAATTTAACAAAGAGATAAAGACAAACATCAACCAACAACCTTGTTATGGCCAATATAAGCTTTTCCTAAGGATGTGTACCTCAAAAGGATTCCCATCCCATTATTAACCTCTCCAACAAAACAAAACAACAAAATATTGGTCATAAAGTTACCAAAGTATTCTTACTCCCACAAGGGGGAGACATTGTGTAGACTTTACAATAAGCAGTTATTCACCTGTCGTCCCCTACCTCCACCTTGACTTTCGGGTTTCCCTCAGCATTTCAACCCCTTGTTCTCACCTACGGTAGATTAGCCACAGCTTTTATCAACGTTTTTACTTCTGACACCAATGTAATGACATAACAGGAAAGTTACCAGAATTTTGCCTCCCTAACAAACTTTCAGTAACTTATGTGCCCCCGACTATAACTTAACCCTAACGTTGAAGCAATGCTATTATGGAAATGTTAGTGTGTCCCATAATGCTGAGGGAAGGAACTGTAATGGGAATTTTGTTTGTTGTTATGTTTGTGCTTTTCTTAAAACTAATTTCTATGTTCTATTCATGTGCTGTTCTATAAACCAATTTCTGTGTTCATGCAAGTGACTGACTGAATCAATCAATCAAATGTATTTATAAATCCCATCTTACATCAGCTGATATCTCAAAGTGCTGTACAGAAACCCAGCCTAAAACCCCAAACAGCAAGCAATGCAGGTGTAGAAGCACGGTGGCTAGGAAAAACTCCCTAGAAAGGCCAGAACCTAGGAAGAAACCTAGAGAGGAACCAGGCTATGAGGGGTGGCCAGTCCTCTTCTGGTGGTGCCAGGTGGAGATTAGAAACCTAGAGAGGAACCAGGCTATGAGGGGTGGCCAGTCCTCTTCTGGCGGTGCCAGGTGGAGATTAGAAACCTAGAGAGGAACCAGGCTATGTGGGGTGGCCAGTCCTCTTCTGGCTGTGCCGGGTGGAGATTGTTAAATGTTAAAATGTTCATAAATGACCAGCATGGTCCAATAATAATAATCACGAATCCTTCCTATGAGTAGCTGCAATTTGGTAGTACGCCGAGAACATTGGGCAATATGCCCAGACATCCTTTTGAGAAGAAAGATGACTCAGTTTCAAGGTCTCAGCTTAGAGAGAAGAAGCCTCGTGAGGTATTTGTCTGTCATGTTATGAACCAGTATTGGTCTGTCATGTTATAAACCAGTATTGGTCTGTAATGTTATGAACCAGTATTGGTCTGTTAAATGTTATGAACCAGTATTGGTCTGTCATGTTATGAACCAGTATTGGTCTGTCATGTTATAAACCAGTATTGGTCTGTCTCATGTTATAAACCAGTATTGCCAGTATTGGTCTGTCTCATGTTATGAACCAGTATTGGTCTGTCTCATGTTATGAACCAGTATTGGTCTGTAATGTTATGAACCAGTATTGGTCTGTCTCAAGTTATGAACCAGTATTGGTCTGTAATGTTATGAACCATTATTGGTCTGTAATGTTATGAACCAGTATTGGTCTGTCATGTTATGAACCAGTATTGGTCTGTTAAATGTTATGAACCAGTATTGGTCTGTTAAATGTTATGAACCAGTATTGGTCTGTTACATGAATTAAACAAAATGTTAATGATTAATTCATTATGCTAAATCCTGCAAATATAACTTGTCTGTGTATAGTCGTATATAAGACAACTGCTGGGTCTGACCAGGGAAAGCGCCTGATTGGTACATTGAGTTTGTTGGAACCTCTCCAGCACGCTGACAGCAGACAATGATTCATTTTAGATTGACTTTGAGTGTGTCTGTGAAAGAATTTTCCAAATAGAAGGTTGTGGGAACATTAGTTAACCAAATAGTTCACTGTAACCTTTCAGTAACGTACGAGTCCCTAACCATAAAGTAACCACAATGTTGAAGTAATGTTAACGTTATGCCCTAATGTTGTGGGAACAACAGACACACACCTGTTATATTCAATCACCTGAGTTACAAACACACACCTGTTATATTCACTCACCTGAGTTACAAACACACACCTGTTATATTCAATCACCTGAGTTACAAACACACACCTGTTATATTCACTCACCTGAGTTACAAACACACACCTGTTATATTCAATCACCTGAGTTACAAACACACACCTGTTATATTCACTCACCTGAGTTACAAACACACACCTGTTATATTCACTCACCTGAGTTACAAACACACACCTGTTATATGCTAAATGCTCCGAGGTGGCATAGCAGTTCAGACGTCTTTTGTCCTCGTCTTGTCGTGTCCTGTATATATATATATATTTACAACTTTTTCACATACATTTTATTTTTATTTTCCATCAACTCATCTTCAAAACACTCTCCTGCAACCCGCCTCACCAATGTATATTTATAAAAAAGTATTATTTACCTCAGATCTGTAATCCTCCAAGAAGCTAGCCAGAAACTCCAAGAAGCTAGCCTGAAACTAGCCAGAAGCTAATCCAGAAGCTAGTTCAGAAGCTAGTTGGCTCCTTTACTGGCAAGTCGTTGGTGTTCAGCTAACCACGGTTTGTGGTCATCGG
The DNA here is from genome assembly GCF_002021735.2 of Oncorhynchus kisutch. Lineage (NCBI taxonomy): Eukaryota > Metazoa > Chordata > Actinopteri > Salmoniformes > Salmonidae > Oncorhynchus > Oncorhynchus kisutch. The sequence goes on along the minus strand of NC_034189.2, from coordinate 5,838,127 downwards.
CTATCCTTTGGCTCGAAAGTCTATCGCCAGTTCTGTACGGCGCAGCGCGGCTCGGAGCGGAGCATACCGGACCAATTTTTCTCTCCATGTCCCTGGATTTCGACTGCTCTCTGGACATTCATGCCCGGATCTCACAGCTAGCTAGCTGCTATCCGTGTGACTGTCGGCCTTCGTCGATTCCGGAGCAAACATCAATTGTTCCGGAGCTAGCGGGCTCCGTCAATCACTCCTGAGTTCCATCAATCGCACCTGGGCTGCGGTCGCCTATCCGGACCCGTTTTGCTGCCTTCGCGGAGCCCCACCGGGCCTTCACAACTGGACTGCCGACGTTATCTACCCGAAGGAGTTATTCGGCTGGCTCCTCCGTCGCGACGTTACCTGAACGCCCTTCTGCGGCCTGCTAACCGTTAGCTGTCTTACCGGCTGCTATCTGAATAGACAATCGGACAATTTTTTAATTTTTTATTTTATTTTATTTTTTATTATTTTTTATTATTATTATGATGTTTTCTTCTTGGGCCTCTATAACTATATCTATTGTTTTTATTTTTGTTGTTGTTGTGTGATTTGGATTGATCCCCTCTACCACACGGAACCCCACTAATCTACTGACGGAGCGCAGGAGGTGGCTAACAACAGACCTCCATCCTATGCTAGCTTGCTACCGATGCCCTGGCTAGCTGTCTAAATCACCAACCAACCTCTCCACTCACCGGACCCTTTTGATCACTCGACTAAGCATGCCTCTCCTTAATGTCAATATGTCTTGTCCATTTCTGTTCTGGTTAGTGTTTATTGGCTTATTTCACTGTAGAGCCTCTAGTCCTGCTCACTATACCTTATCCAACCTATTAGTTCCACCACCCACACATGCAATGACATCTCCTGGTTTCAACGATGTTTCTAGAGACAATATCTCTCTCTTCATCACTCAATACCTAGGTTTACCTCCACTGTATTCACATCCTACCATACATTTGTCTGTACATTATACCTTGATGCTATTTTATCGCCCCCAGAAACCTCCTTTTACTCTATGTTCCAGACGTTCTAGACGACCAATTCTCATAGCTTTTAGCCGTACCCTTATTCTACTCCTCCTATGTTCCTCTGGCGATGTAGAGGTGAATCCAGGCCCTGCAGTGCCTAGCTCCACTCCTATTCCCCAGGCGCTCTCTTTTGACGACTTCTGTAACCGTAATAGCCTTGGTTTCATGCATGTTAACATTAGAAGCCTCCTCCCTAAGTTTGTTCTATTCACTGCTTTAGCACACTCTGCCAACCCGGATGTTCTAGCTGTGTCTGAATCCTGGCTTAGGAAGACCACCAAAAACTCAGACATTTTAATTCCAAACTACAACATTTTCAGACAAGATAGAACTGCCAAAGGGGGCGGTGTTGCAATCTACTGCAAAGATAGCCTGCAGAGTTCTGTCCTACTATCCAGGTCTGTACCCAAACAATTTGAACTTCTACTTTTAAAAATCCACCTCTCTAAAAACAAGTCTCTCACCGTTGCCGCCTGCTATAGACCACCCTCTGCCCCCAGCTGTGCTCTGGACACCATATGTGAACTGATTGCCCCCCATCTATCTTCAGAGTTCGTGCTGCTAGGCGACCTAAACTGGAACATGCTTAACACCCCAGCCATCCTACAATCTAAACTTGATGCCCTCAATCTCACACAAATAATCAATGAACCTACCAGGTACCTCCCCAAAACCTTAAACACGGGCACCCTCATAGATATCATCCTAACCAACTTCCCCTCTAAATACACCTCTGCTGTCTTCAACCAAGATCTCAGCGATCACTGCCTCATTGCCTGCATCCGTAATGGGTCAGCGGTCAAACGACCTCCACTCATCACTGTAAAACGCTCCCTGAAACACTTCTGCGAGCAGGCCTTTCTAATCGACCTGGCCGGGGTATCCTGGAAGGATATTGATCTCATCCCGTCAGTAGAGGATGCCTGGATATTTTTTAAAAATGCCTTCCTAACCATCTTAAATAAACATGCCCCATTTAAGAAATTTAGAACCAGGAACAGATATAGCCCTTGGTTCTCCCCAGACCTGACTGCCCTTAACCAACACAAAAACATCCTATGGCGTTCTGCATTAGCATCGAACAGCCCCCGTGATATGCAGCTGTTCAGGGAAGCTAGAAATCATTATACACAGGCAGTTAGAAAAGCCAAGGCTAGCTTTTTCAAGCAGAAATTTGCTTCCTGCAACACTAACTCAAAAAAGTTCTGGGACACTGTAAAGTCCATGGAGAATAAGAACACCTCCTCCCAGCTGCCCACTGCACTGAAGATAGGAAACACTGTCACCACTGATAAATCCTCCATAATTGAGAATTTCAATAAGCATTTTTCTACGGCTGGCCATGCTTTCCACCTGGCTACTCCTACCCCGGACAACAGCACTGCACCCCCAACAGCAACTCGCCCAAGCCTTCCCCATTTCTCCTTCTCCCAAATCCATTCAGCTGATGTTCTGAAAGAGCTGCAAAATCTGGACCCCTACAAATCAGCCGGGCTAGACAATCTGGACCCTTTCTTTCTAAAATTATCTGCCGAAATTGTTGCCACCCCTATTACTAGCCTGTTCAACCTCTCTTTCGTGTCGTCTGAGATTCCCAAAGATTGGAAAGCAGCTGCGGTCATCCCCCTCTTCAAAGGGGGGGACACTCTTGACCCAAACTGCTACAGACCTATATCTATCCTACCGTGCCTTTCTAAGGTCTTCGAAAGCCAAGTCAACAAACAGATTACCGACCATTTCGAAATCTCACCATACCTTCTCTGCTATGCAATCCGGTTTCAGAGCTGGTCATGGGTGCACCTCAGCCACGCTCAAGGTCCTAAACGATATCTTAACCGCCATCGATAAGAAACATTACTGTGCAGCCGTATTCATTGATCTGGCCAAGGCTTTCGACTCTGTCAATCACCATATCCTCATCGGCAGACTCGACAGCCTTGGTTTCTCAAATGATTGCCTCGCCTGGTTCACCAACTACTTCTCTGATAGAGTTCAGTGTGTCAAATCGGAGGGTCTGCTGTCCGGACCTCTGGCAGTCTCTATGGGGGTGCCACAGGGTTCAATTCTTGGACCGACTCTCTTCTCTGTATACATCAATGAGGTCGCTCTTGCTGCTGGTGAGTCCCTGATCCACCTCTACGCAGACGACACCATTCTGTATACTTCCGGCCCTTCTTTGGACACTGTGTTAACAACCCTCCAGGCAAGCTTCAATGCCATACAACTCTCCTTCCGTGGCCTCCAATTGCTCTTAAATACAAGTAAAACTAAATGCATGCTCTTCAACCGATCGCTACCTGCACCTACCCGCCTGTCCAACATCACTACTCTGGACGGCTCTGACTTAGAATACGTGGACAACTACAAATACTTAGGTGTCTGGTTAGACTGTAAACTCTCCTTCCAGACCCATATCAAACATCTCCAATCCAAAGTTAAATCTAGAATTGGCTTCCTATTTCGCAACAAAGCATCCTTCACTCATGCTGCCAAACATACCCTTGTAAAACTGACCATCCTACCAATCCTCGACTTTGGCGATGTCATTTACAAAATAGCCTCCAATACCCTACTCAACAAATTGGATGCAGTCTATCACAGTGCAATCCGTTTTATCACCAAAGCCCCATATACTACCCACCATTGCGACCTGTACGCTCTCGTTGGCTGGCCCTCGCTTCATACTCGTCGCCAAACCCACTGGCTCCATGTCATCTACAAGACCCTGCTAGGTAAAGTCCCCCCTTATCTCAGCTCGCTGGTCACCATAGCATCTCCCACCTGTAGCACACGCTCCAGCAGGTATATCTCTCTAGTCACCCCCAAAACCAATTCTTTCTTTGGCCGCCTCTCCTTCCAGTTCTCTGCTGCCAATGACTGGAACGAACTACAAAAATCTCTGAAACTGGAAACACTTATCTCCCTCACTAGCTTTAAGCACCAACTGTCAGAGCAGCTCACAGATTACTGCACCTGTACATAGCCCACCTATAATTTAGCCCAAACAACTACCTCTTTCCCAACTGTATTTAATTTTTATTTATTTATTTATTTTGCTGCTTTGCACCCCATTATTTTTTATTTCTACTTTGCACATTCTTCCATTGCAAAACTACCATTCCAGTATTTTACTTGCTATATTGTACTTACTTTGCCATCATGGCCTTTTTTGCCTTTACCTCCCTTCTCACCTCATTTGCTCACATTGTATATAGACTTGTTTATACTGCATTATTGACTGTATGTTTGTTTTTACTCCATGTGTAACTCTGTGTCGTTTTATCTGTCGAACTGCTTTGCTTTATCTTGGCCAGGTCGCAATTGTAAATGAGAACTTGTTCTCAACTTGCCTACCTGGTTAAATAAAGGTAAAATAAAAATTAAAATAAATAAATATTCAATCACACAACCAACCTTTAGATACAGGATGTAGTGATGAGTATTAAAACTGTCGCCTGTGATAAAGTGAAGGGTGCTGTGGTAAACTGCAAATGGCAGACATCAAACTCTGATGAACTGTCTGGAAAAACATGAACTGGATATTAGACACATCACAGCCTATGCAGCAGATAATGTCAACTTTGGAAAACCACTTTCCTTTTACCAGTTATTGAGCAGTGCCAACAATCATTCTGAAAGAAAATGACCCAACTCACATAGCTCATAATGCCTGCGATCAGCAGTCAGTGGATATTGATCTTGTTTTCAAGATCTACAGCCACTTCTCAGTATCTGCCACTCCTCAGCACAGTGGGGCAAAAAATATTTAGTCAGCCACCAATTGTGCAAGTTCTCCCAAAAATATGAGAGGCCTGTAATTTTCATCATAGGTACACTTCAACTATGAAAGACAAAATGAGGGGGAAAAAATCCAGAAAATCACATTGTAGGATTTTTTATGAATTTATTTGCAAATTATGGTGGAAAATACACAAAGTGGTGTTCTTTTTTGGTGATCTGACCAGAACTTAAATACCCATCTAGGACAGTAAATATAGTATTCTGAAATTGGGAAGTGGGGTCACTTCTGAGTTTCTTGTAAAAGGTGTTGTCAAGCAGCTGTCTATGACCCTCATTTACATAAACTGTCCTATCCATGAGTACAACCGACCCACCCTTATCAGCAGGGAGGGTAAGGACTGACTATCGGATTGTAAATCAAGCAAAGCTTGTTTATCATCCAGAGGTAAATGATGGTAAGAGATGTTCTCCTGTTTGTTCTCCTGTAGATTAACACCAAAGAGATTGTGATTGGCTGGCGGTACTAAATACCTCTTACTTCTAAAAGGGGTCTGAGTACGTGCAGGTGTAACAGATGTATATGTGCTCTCCATGCGTTGTGTTTTCTCAAAATAAATCACTTCGGTCAGTGGTCCCAGTTGAGCATTTATTTCTGTTGTTGTTAAATGAGAAACAGCACGTTAGTTGTGCAGGACTGAACGGTATTGATGGCTGTCGACGGCATTAATCTGTAGCATGAAGACAACTGTGTTAGCAGTGGGCTAATGTGACCATTACATCGGTGTATGCTAGCTAACACACTTATTTACAGCAATCATACGCCAAAGCACATCCCAGAGAGCCCCTCAATCCCTAACAGGTACCATATACCCACACATGTATAAATCAGTAACGTACAGCAAACTTGTACACATTGTAAAATAGAAAACAGTATTCAGAGGGTGACCTACCCATTGCATCACATTTACATACTGGGGAGATCTGATGTTCGCGATCTGCCCCTATCTGCAAGCGGGGCCAATCACAACACACCTTATTGTCATCAGAGTTGAACTAACCAATAAGAATGCTTGAACATTAAATACACATTTCTTTCGAGGCAAGTGGAAACATAACCAACCCTGTTACACAGGTGAGAAACCAACATGTTCAGCTGAAATATCAGGATTTGGGGATCTTAAGTATTCCCTTAAACGGATGTTTCTAAATAAATAAAAAACGTAACTTAGACATGTCTATTGTTATAGCTCATATATTATACAGCGCTAAGCCAAACCGCCTGACTCAAGTCATCTTACGTACCCTTGCTAAAACAGGAACTAGCTCACACAGCCAGCAATAAAACTACCCCCCTAAAACTATCCCCTCAGCTTGGTTGTCTCCCGACCCCAGGAAACAAAGACATTCCATCGCATGAACACATACACCCAGCCATAAAAACTGCCCCTCCACCTCACGAACCCCTGACACAAACATCTCCTAGTATAAACACACATCTCCCCCCTCTACTGGTCGGGATCTCAGAGAACAGGACTTTGCATCAATGGGGCCCGCTCTGTGACCAGTCAGAAGACCAAAACGACAAGACTCCACCTACTTTATTCTATGTATAAAAATGAATGTAACCTTTGTATAAGGCCTCTTTTTCACCTGACTCCTTGCCGAGTTGTATGAACTAGATCCGTGCACTTTGACTCATTAAAACTGAAATCGACTCTGTCCAGCGTCCGTGATTTGGTCTCGACTCTCCAATATATAAACACTAAACACTATCTTGCGGGATTCTGTATTTTACATTATAGCCATTACCATATATATATATGATTAAATATTATCTGATGTTGGCTGTGTGAAGTATCTTAGACATGGCAATCTTCACATCGAAATCGTTGCACTGAGTTGTAGACACAAAATATAAGCCATTACAGGCTGTTGCTAGATATTGGGGCGGCAGGGTAGCCTAGTGGTTAGAGGGTTGGACTAGTAAGTGGAAGGTTGCAAGTTCAAACCCCCGAGCTGACAAGGTTACAAATATGGTAATGAGGGGTGTGTGAGAGCACTAGTTATTGGCTCCCGGCCTGTAAAATAGCACGTGGGGATGTGGGATGTTTACACACCGCTTCCTAATAAAGTACCGAACGCTGTGGCGAAATACTTCAGCAGAGAGGGAAGGGCTGGTCGACTGCATTATACCAAGGATACAGACAGGAGAGGAAACTATAAGACAGTGTGTTTGCTGCAGCTCAGCGGTTTCACGTCAATGTATCCTGTCACGTTGACATGATCCTATAGTTCTACATGACTTCTGTCTTTAACCGGACAATATGAGGATTTATTCCGTCTGCATGTTGTGTTTACTAATTATTATATCATCAACAGCAAGTTCTCCAGGCGGTAAGTACGTTTTCTAGCTGGTGATAATGTGGGTTTTGCAGTTGTAACGTTACTTTGTAAAACACAGGATCTGTAGAATGGAACCGGGTTGGGTCAAACAACGAATACCAAGTCGTATAGCGGCAGAGTAAAATACCAGGTAGAGAGTGAGACATTTAGTTACGTTTTTCTCTCACCACGTTTATTCCGGGAAATGTCTGTCCTCACTCTGGTAGTTATGGACAAACATGAATATAGGTACGTGGTGAGTTGATGCCTATTCGTCAACTAGTTGAATTGATCGTGATACTTGTTTGAATGTTAAATGACGAGTCTTGTTAAGTACGTCACAATCTGGGCATCTCAAACACACCAGGAAAAAACATGCGCTTCAGTGATGAACATTTACCAATAGATGGCATCACTGTGCCATCTTACACCCATAACACTACTTTGCATGCGTTGTTTGTTGGTTTGTCTTGTTATTTACGAAGTTTCAGATTCCTGTTGGAACGTTCGACAAATTATATCCACCCAATCTTGTCTTGGGATGCAAACTAGTCACCTTTTAGGCGAAATTCACCGTTTTGAATCCAAAATACGTGATTCGTGTAGATCCAATGACAAAAGTTGAGGGGAGGGCTACACTTTTCAAATGTCCTTTTTTTTCACCCATCCAAGTGTGTTTTTACAGGCGATTTGAACACTTGTTATGGTCATTTTACACACTTTCATTACACCTGTCCAGCCTATTGGGGAAGGAATGGCGTTTTGTCGTTGTTTTTATTTGGTACCTTTTTAAAACAATGTTTTAAGCATTTATGTATTGACAAAAAAAAAGCGCACAGCCTTCATAATTCATCGAGGTAATTTTGATTAGGTGTCCATTTTTCTTAAGTATTTTAAATTTTATTTCACCTTTATTTAACCAGGTAGGCTAGTTGAGAACACCTTTATTTAACCAGGTAGGCTAGTTGAGAACACCTTTATTTAACCAGGTAGGCTAGTTGAGAACACCTTTATTTAACCAGGTAGGCTAGTTGAGAACACCTTTATTTAACCAGGTAGGCTAGTTGAGAACACCTTTATTTAACCAGGTAGGCTAGTTGAGAACACCTTTATTTAACCAGGTAGGCTAGTTGAGAACACCTTTATTTAACCAGGTAGGCTAGTTGAGAACAAGTTCTCATTTACAACTGAGACCTGGCCAAGATAAAGCACAGCAGTTCGACACATTCAACAACAGAGTTACACATGGAGTAAAGTAACAAACATACAATAAGGAACAAGTCTATATACAGCAAATGAGGATAAGGGAGTTAAGGCAAGTAAATAGGCCATGGTGGCGAAGTAGTTACAATATGGCAATTAAACACTGGAATGGTAGATGTGCAGAAGATGAATGGGCAAGTACAGATAGATGGGGTGCAAAGGAGCAAGATAAGTATCATATATATATATATATATATATATATATATATATATATATATATATATATATATATATATATATATATATATATATATATATATATATATATATATATATATATATATATATATATATATATATATATATATATATATATATATATATATACTGCTCAAAAAAATAAAGGGAACACTTAAACAACACAATGTAACTCCAAGTCAATCACACTTCTGTGAAATCAAACTGTCCACTTAGGAAGCAACACTGATTGACAATACATGTCACATGCTGTTGTGCAAATTGAATAGACAACAGGTGGAAATTATAGGCAATTAGCAAGACACCCCCAATAAAGGAGTGGTTCTGCAGGTGGTGACCACAGACCACTTCTTAGTTCCTATGCTTCCTGGCTGATGTTTTGGACACTTTTGAATGCTGGGGGTGCTTTCACTCTAGTGGTCGCATGAGACGGAGTCTACAACCCACACAAGTGGCTCAGGTAGTGCAGCTCATCCAGGATGGCACATCAATGAAAGCTGTGGCAAGAAGGTTTGCTGTGTCTGTCAGCGTAGTGTCCAGAGCATGGAGGTGCTACCAGGAGACAGGCCAGTACATCAGGAGATGTGGAGGAGGGCAACAACCCAGCAGCAGGACCACTACCTCCGCCTTTGTGCAAGGAGGAGCAGGAGGAGCACTGCCAGAGCCCTGCAAAATGACAAATGTGCATGTGTCTGTTTCTGACCATTTGAGCAGACTCCATGAGGGTGGTATGAGGGCCCGCCTTACAGCCCAACACCGTGCAGGACATTTGAAATTTGCCAGAGAACACCAAGATTGGCAAATCGCCACTGGCGCCCTGTGCTCTTCACAGATGAAAGCAGGTTCACACTGAGCACATGTGACAGAGTCTGGAGACGCCGTGGAGAACGTTCTGCTGCCTGCAACATCCTCCAGCATGACCGGTTTGGCGGTGGGTCAGTCATGGTGTGGGGTGGCATTTCTTTGGGGGACCGCACAGCCCTCCATGTGCTCGCCAGAGGTAGCCTGACTGCCATTAGGTACCGAGATGAGATCACATGGAGTGAAAACAGTCAGTCAGAATAACGTACTTAATATTTACCCAGAAATGATTTGATCTTCAGATTGGACCTTTTAAAAGTGTCTCCTGAGGTCGCCTAGCATCATGTGAAAGCTCTCACCAAAGAGAGATCAGCTGTCTGTGGAAATGCAGCCTTTTTCATGTCTGTGATTTGATTCAAACACCTCCGATCAACTCATCAATAAACAGATTGTTCTAACTGATCCCTACTATTTAGTGAGACGCTTTATTGAATTGTGTATGAGAGTAAAGTTCACATTTGTAGGACTGATGTTAGTCAATGTTCATAGACCATTTCATGGTTCAAATGACCTTAGCTGTTGTGGGAGTCACTATCCACCTGCTCAACATTCAGTAGGCATATATCTTGCTTTGTCTCAAAGTATATGAATCTGTAATCTGTTTTTCTCACGGACAGGTCAACCCATTGTGGCCTTAGTTGGTGATGACGTCATCCTGCCTTGCACCCTGAGACACACCGTCAGTGCTGTGTATCAGTCAGTAGAGTGGCAGAGACCGGACCTAAAACCAAAAGAGGTCCATCTTTACAGAGATGAGAAGGACGATCTTGTGCTCCAGAATCCAGTCTTCAGGGGAAGGACCTCACTGTTTAAAGAAGAACTAGAGAACGGCAACACTAGTTTAAAGTTGATCAGAGTGAAACTCTCTGATGCTGGAAACTACACCTGTTACATTCCACTGCTGAACCACCAGAAAACCATCATTCAACTCCATGTTGGTGAGTCAACACACCTGCTGACCACCCAAACCCCCTTAAGAGACAGATCTCATGAAATCAAGGGTGAGTTCAATGTCAAGTCCATTGCATGATGAGTATTAGTTACATACTGTAGATTGGTTAGACTACATACTTACCTTAACCCAAGTCCATGTACAATGCTGAGATCTATTGTTCGTTCCTCTTTTAATTTAAAGGTCCAAGAATATCAACAGACCCTTGTGTTATATTTAAGCAATAAGGCCTGAGGGGGTGTGGTATATGGCCGATATATCACGGCTATGGCCTGTCCTTGTGCACGATACAGCCATTAGCCGTGGTATATTGGCCATATACTACTAACCCTGAGTTGCCTTATTGCTATTGTAAACTGTTTACCAAGGTAACAGAACACGTTACCAAGGTAACAGAACAGTAAAGTATTGTTTTGTCATACCTGTGGTATATGGTCTGATATCACAAACATTATAAACTAGGTGGTTTGAGACCTGAATGCTGATTGGCTGAAAGCTGTGGTATACGGTCTGATATCACAAACATTAGAAACTAGGTGGTTTGAGCCCTGAATGCTGATTGGCTGAAAGCCGTGGTATATCTGTATAGGTGCTGTGTCCAGACCAGTTATCATCATTGGGGGAATGGAAGGCGATGAGGTGGTCCTGCGGTGTGAGGCTGAAGGCTGCTACCCAGAGCCTGTCATGGAGTGGTTTGACGCTCAGGGACGTGTCCTCCCTGCTGCTGGACCTACAGAGACGTCCAGAGACCGTGAAGGCTGCTACACTGTGACAAGCCATGTCATCGTCCCGAAGTCTGACAACAACACCTTCACCTGTCGCGTTCAACAGTTGGAGATCAAACACATGAAGGAGAGACAGGTTCATGTTCCAGGTGAGAGTTTTGGATATTTGAATGAAGGCACTATCTGTTCAAAATGTCCTGTTTTAAAAGTCATTTAATGTGTAATAAGCATTAGGTATTGTAATAATTCTACATCCTGTGTTTCAGATCAAATGTTTCCTAAGACGTGTCATTCCTGCTGGCTGACAGTTCTTGGAGCAGTTCTTGTTGAAGCTGTAGCTGTAGCTGGAGGTCTCTACCTGTTGATAAAAAAAGGGATATTTGACCTTCAGAAAAGTAAGTCAAACTTCCTGGTGTGGTAGTGTTACTTCCTGGTGTGGTAGTGTTACTTCCTGGTGTGGTAGTGTTATGTGGTGGAGCTACTACTTTAACGCCTGAAGGTACCATGTTCATCTGTACAAACAATAGTACACACACAATGATGTGATTTAAAAAAATAAAAGCTGAAAGGTATGGATGTAAACTTCAAACTTCAGACTTCAACTGTAAGGTAGAATTCTGCCTAACTGGCAGGCCCAGAGAGCAAATCAAGTGCACCTATAGGCCTACCGCTGGCCAATCAGATAACTCAGATGAATGTCTGCATGGTTTCTTCATGCCATAGGCTGTTAAACAAAGGCTCTAACACGCATCAAATACTGTGAGATTTCAAAACCAAAACTAGAGACTCAACGAACAAAGAGCTGCTTTCACATGTTATTCAGCTGTCAACTTTTAGTTCAACACCTTTATAAGATAAGAATAAGAATAAAATATATATAAGATATAATATAAGATCTCCCTACTTCCACTCACGCTACAACCACCACTGTAGCTGTAATGAATGAGTACAACCACCACTGTAGCTGTAATGAATGAGTACAACCACCACTGTAGCTGTAATGAATGAATGAATACAACCACCACTGTAGCTGTAATGAATGAGTACAACCTCCACTGTAGCTGTAATGAATGAATGAATACAACCACCACTGTAGCTGTAATGAATGAGTACAACCACCACTGTAGCTGTAATGAATGAGTACAACCACCATTGTAGCTGTAATGAATGAGTACAACCACCATTGTAGCTGTAATGAATGAGTACAACCACCACTGTAGCTGTAATGAATGAGTACAACCTCCACTGTAGCTGTAATGAATGAGTACAACCACCACTGTAGCTGTAATGAATGAGTACAACCACCACTGTAGCTGTAATGAATGAGTACAACCACCACTGTAGCTGTAATGAATGAGGACAGGTGGCTGTTAGTTGACTGTTCATGTGAGGTTCTATTAGACAGTTCTGTTCTAATCCTGTCTCTCATCCCGTTTAAACAGGAAGCGTGGACGTCAGTAATGAAGAACAAGGAGACGACGAAGAATGAGGAAGATTAGGCCGGTGGCACAGCTAGCACTGCGATGTTACAAGGACCTTAACTATGACTACATAGGAATATGCATGGTTATGTTTACATTTTAGTAATTTAGGAGACTCGCTTATCCAGAGCAACTTACAGGAACAATTAGGGTTAAGTGCCTTGCTCAAGGGTACATTGGCAGACTTTTCATCTTGTTGGTTCAGGGATTTGAACCATCGACATTGGTTACTGGCCCCACGCTCTTAACCACTAGTCTACCTGCCACTCCATATATGGCACTAGTCTACCTGCCACTCCATATATAGCACTATATCAGAAGCATTAGTTCTTTATATCAGACATCTTTGGTGTAGTTTATGTAGTCTGTAATAGGTGCTGATTTATTTGACAGGGACAATGCACAGGGACAATGCACAGGGACAATGCATATAGTGAAAGGACCAGCTATTGCATACAGAAGCAATCATTGCCTGGCTGAGTTGGTGAGAGACTTCTGTATTGTCGGGGTCGCGACAGAGGTCACACGTAGGGAGTTGCAGAAGGGACAGTCTTATCAGGCTCTTCTCAGGTACTAAGATTTGTCTCTGGGGTCGTAATGACCTTTAACTGTGCCAGTAATCTGGAGGCTGAGTTGGTGAGGGTTACATTGTTTCTCAATCTTGCTCCTGGAGACCTAAAGGGGTACATCGTTTTGTTTTGGGAATCAATGGAATGGTATCACACATATGGAAACCACATGTTTGACTCCGTTCCAGTGATTCCGTTCCAGCCATTACAATGAGCCTGTCCTCCTATATCTCCTCCCACCAGCGCCCACTGACTGGGTTAGAGAGTAATGATTGTTAACCTCTCGGAGGGGACCATCACAGGAGACGTGAGGGCGACGGGTCTGTAGCGTTTGAGTTCCCATGAAAAGATGGGGGAAACACTCCCTAGAGTTTTCCTCGTCACTGCAACGAATTTCCGAAGATGTCGTTTTGAAAATCAAGAGGTGGGGGGCTCTGATAGAGGTGCTGGTTTAGATACAGTGCCTTCGTAAGGTATTCACACCCCTTCCCCTTTTCCACATTCTGTTACTTTACAGACTTATTCTAAAATGGATTAAATAAAATCGTCATCAATCTAGACACAATACCCCATAATGACATCACAATACCCCATAATGACATCACATTACCCCATAATGACATCACATTACCCCATAATGACAAAAACGGGTATTTAGAATCTTTAGCAAATGTATTTAAAAATAAAACCTGAAATAACTTATTTACCCAGCCAGGTACCAAAGAATGCCAAAAAAAAAACACGATTTAATCCATTTTAGAATAAGGTTGTAAATGTAAAAAAATGTGGGAAAAGTCAAGGGGTCTAAATATTTCATTTGGGGTCTAGAGATTTAGGTAAATCAGCCTTTGGTTTCTTTACGTTTGGAATATTCAACAATGCACTAAGATTTGAGGAATTGGTGCCTCGAGGTCATTTTATTGTTTTTTAAAATTGTAACCTTTATTTAACTAGTCAAGCCCGCTAAGAACAAATTCTATTGGACTCCCAAGCACAGCCGGATGTGATACAGCCTGGATTCGAACCAGGTACTGCATTGACACCTCTTGTTCTGAGATGCAGTGCCTGAGACAACTGAGCCACTCTGAAAGCCTGTTTGTTTTATATGATCGTATTTAGCTTTTCGTGTATTGTAGTGTATAATTGTATTTATTTGAAGGTGTCATGTGTTTATTGTATTGTGGTGCTGTACAGGACTCACCTGGAAAAGAGACCTTTGTCTCTTTGACTCAAAATAAATGTGAAATGAAATGTTCCTTTTGGTTCAATGATTTGTATGAATTATTATTTTTTAATTCTCTGATGGTATTTCCTCCGTGCAAGAACAGTTTAGAGAGGAGAGAAGAGCGCCACATTCTGGTCCACACATTTTCTTTCTGTGTGTAAATGTCTCAATGCACATCATATAGTGAAAGGACCAGCTATTTCAGGCCATGTTTGTTGTTGCAGGCCATCTAATAATTTGGTAAAAATGTATTATTTCAACTCACATTTCACCATCTGACATAATGGTAGTCAACGCTTTAGAGTTTGTATGAACAATTTTGTCATATTTTATTCCATTTCTAAACCATACTGAACGAACAGCCGTTTGGGAGCCGAGTGAACGTCTCTTTTTAGGTGAACCGAGACAAATGATCCGGCTCACAGAAGACTGAATGACCATCACTACACGACAGAGAGAACAGGACAATGACCATATTTTATCATATAAATGAAAACATTCATTTTAGAATGAATAATAACTAGTCATTATTTATGTATTAATAATACCAATCAGGAAGTGGCCAGTGGGGTAAATGCAGATGGACCAACCCCAGGCTTCTGTACCTTTTAATAATACCAATCAGGAAGTGAGACCAACCCCAGGCTTCTGGACCTTTTAATAATATAATACCAATCAGGAAGTGAGACCAACCCCAGGCTTCAGGACCTTTTAATAATATAATACCAATCAGGAAGTGAGACCAACCCCAGGCTTCAGGACCTTTTAATAATATAATACCAATCAGGAAGTGAGACCAACGCCAGGCTTCTGGACCTTTTAATAATACCAATCAGGAAGTGAGACCAACCCCAGGCTTCAGGACCTTTTAATAATATAATACCAATCAGGAAGTGAGACCAACGCCAGGCTTCTGGACCTTTTAATAATACCAATCAGGAAGTGAGACCAACCCCAGGCTTCAGGACCTTTTAATAATATAATACCAATCAGGAAGTGAGACCAACCCCAGGCTTCAGGACCTTTTAATAATATAATACCAATCAGGAAGTGAGACCAACCCCAGGCTTCAGGACCTTTTAATAATATAATACCAATCAGGAAGTGAGACCAACGCCAGGCTTCTGGACCTTTTAATAATACCAATCAGGAAGTGAGACCAACCCCAGGCTTCAGGACCTTTTAATAATATAATACCAATCAGGAAGTGAGACCAACGCCAGGCTTCTGGACCTTTTAATAATACCAATCAGGAAGTGAGACCAACCCCAGGCTTCTGGACCTTTTAATAATATAATACCAATCAGGAAGTGAGACCAACCCCAGGCTTCAGGACCTTTTAATAATATAATACCAATCAGGAAGTGAGACCAACCCCAGGCTTCAGGACCTTTTAATAATATAATACCAATCAGGAAGTGAGACCAACCCCAGGCTTCAGGACCTTTTAATAATATAATACCAATCAGGAAGTGAGACCAACCCCAGGCTTCTGTACCTTTTAATAATATAATACCAATCAGGAAGTGAGACCAACCCCAGGCTTCTGTACCTTTTCTAGCCACTATGCTGCATCAGTTGTTCTACAGATTATCATGGTTATTGTTCATAGAACATCTGATAGTGAATGTTATGTTACACTATAGATGGGCTGTATGGTCCACTATAGATGGGCTGTATGGTCCACTGTGTTACACTATAGATGGGCTGTATGGTCCACTATGTTACACTATAGATGGGCTGTATGGTCCACTATGTTACACTATAGATTGGCTGTATGGTCCATTATGTTACAATAATACACTATAGATGGGCTGTATTGTCCACTATGTTACACTATAGATGGGCTGTATGGTCCACTATGTTACACTATAGATGGTCTGTATGGTCCACTGTGTTACACTATAGATGGGCTGTATGGTCCACTATGTTACACTATAGATGGTCTGTATGGTCCACTGTGTTACACTATAGATGGGCTGTATGGTCCACTATGTTACACTATAGATGGGCTGTATGGTCCACTATGTTACACTATAGATGGTCTGTATGGTCCACTGTGTTACACTATAGATGGGCTGTATGGTCCACTATGTTACACTATAGATGGGCTGTATGGTCCACTATGTTACACTATAGATGGGCTGTATGGTCCACTATGTTACACTATAGATGGGCTGTATGGTCCACTGTGTTACACTATAGATGGGCTGTATGGTCCACTGTGTTACACTATAGATGGGCTGTATGGTCCACTATGTTACACTATAGATGGGCTGTATGGTCCACTGTGTTACACTATAGATGGGCTGTATGGTCCACTATGTTACACTATAGATGGGCTGTATGGTCCACTATGTTACACTATAGATGGGCTGTATGGTCCACTATGTTACACTATAGATGGGCTGTATGGTCCACTGTTACACTATAGATGGGCTGTATGGTCCACTATGTTACACTATAGATGGGCTGAATGGTCCACTGTGTTACACTATAGATGGGCTGTATGGTCCACTGTGTTACACTATAGATGGGCTGTATGGTCCACTATGTTACACTATAGATGGGCTGTATGGTCCACTATGTTACACTATAGATGGGCTGTATGGTCCACTATGTTACACTATAGATGGGCTGTATGGTCCACTATAGATGGGCTGTATGGTCCACTATGTTACACTATAGATGGGCTGTATGGTCCACTATGTTACACTATAGATGGGCTGTATGGTCCACTATGTTACACTATAGATGGGCTGTATGGTCCACTATGTTACAATAATACACTATAGATGGGCTGTATGGTCCACTATGTTACACTATAGATGGGCTGTATGGTCCACTGTGTTACACTATAGATGGGCTGTATGGTCCACTATGTTACACTATAGATGGGCTGTATGGTCCACTATGTTACACTATAGATGGGCTGTATGGTCCACTGTGTTACACTATAGATGGGCTGTATGGTCCACTATGTTACACTATAGATGGGCTGTATGGTCCACTATGTTACACTATAGATGGGCTGTATGGTCCACTATGTTACACTATAGATGGGATGTATGGTCCAC
The DNA here is from genome assembly GCF_002021735.2 of Oncorhynchus kisutch. Taxonomy (NCBI): domain Eukaryota; kingdom Metazoa; phylum Chordata; class Actinopteri; order Salmoniformes; family Salmonidae; genus Oncorhynchus; species Oncorhynchus kisutch. Next base: position 5,820,603 of record NC_034189.2, on the reverse strand, counting down.
TATGTTACACTATAGATGGGCTGTATGGTCCACTATGTTACACTATAGATGGGCTGTATGGTCCACTATGTTACACTATAGATGGGCTGTATGGTCCACTATGTTACACTATAGATGGGCTGTATGGTCCACTATGTTACACTATAGATGGGCTGTATGGTCCACTATGTTACACTATAGATGGGCTGTATGGTCCACTGTGTTACACTATAGATGGGCTGTATGGTCCACTATGTTACACTATAGATGGGCTGTATGGTCCACTATGTTACACTATAGATGGGCTGTATGGTCCACTATGTTACAATAATACACTATAGATGGGCTGTATGGTCCACTGTGTTACACTATAGATGGGCCGTATGGTCCACTGTTACACTATAGATGGGCTGTATGGTCCACTATGTTACACTATAGATGGGCTGTATGGTCCACTATGTTACAATAATACACTATAGATGGGCTGTATGGTCCACTATGTTACACTATAGGTGGGCTGTATGGTCCACTATGTTACACTATAGGTGGGCTGTATGGTCCACTATGTTACACTATAGATGGGCTGTATGGTCCACTATGTTACACTATAGATGGGCTGTATGGTCCACTATGTTACACTATAGATGGGCTGTATGGTCCACTATGTTACAATAATACACTATAGATGGGCTGTATGGTCCACTATGTTACACTATAGGTGGGCTGTATGGTCCACTATGTTACACTATAGATGGGCTGTATGGTCCACTATGTTACACTATAGATGGGCTGTATGGTCCACTGTGTTACACTATAGATGGGCTGTATGGTCCACTATGTTACACTATAGGTGGGCTGTATGGTCCACTATGTTACACTATAGATGGGCTGTATGGTCCACTATGTTACACTATAGATGGGCTGTATGGTCCACTGTGTTACACTATAGATGGGCTGTATGGTCCACTATGTTACACTATAGATGGGCTGTATGGTCCACTATGTTACACTATAGATGGGCTGTATGGTCCACTGTGTTACACTATAGATGGGCTGTATGGTCCACTATGTTACACTATAGATGGGCTGTATGGTCCACTGTGTTACACTACAGATGGGCTGTATGGTCCATTATGTTACACCATAGATGGGCTATTGTTGGGCTACAGGTGTCAAGGCTCTGATAATTTGTCACCTCATTTGCTCACATTGTATATAGACTTGTTTAGACTGTATTATTGACTGTATGTTTGTTTTACTCCATGTGTAACTCTGTGTCTTTGTATCTGTCGAACTGCTTTGCTTTATCTTGGTCAGGTCGCAATAGTAATTGAGAACTTGTTCTCAACTTGCCTACCTGGTTAAATAAAAGTGAAATAAAAAATAAATCTATATGCATAGTGTGGGAGAAATTAGGTACATATATGGATAAATATACTGTCTTATATAAAAGAGGGATGCATTTGCCATTCTGGTAAGGTACATTGTCTATTGTATAGGACAGGAAGCCAGAGTGGGGCCATGGAAGAGGGCAACACATAGACGCCTAGGGCAGCTGGACATACAAAGGTCAGAGGTTGTCTAAGGAGGGGGTCAGCCAAATGACCAACTGATGGATTACAGACATCAATTACAGGGCAGCTGGACCCTAAAGCTAAAGGAGATGAAAGACACATACAAAAGACACACTTAGTTAATTACAGAGATAAAGCAAGCCTATAGCATAGAGGAATGTATAGTATTTTTAGTATAGCTGAGCATGCTAAAAACAGAAGAGACCCACAGTCTGCTGACCCTAGATAACACACAAACAGGAGAACACAGTAAGCTGAGTGAAGGGTCAAAGCAAGGGTCTGGTCACCATTAGGATCTAATGGAAAGCAGATGGGGGCGTTATTGGGCTGAACAAGCAGGAAGCACGGATTGGGATGTAACTTAATTTGCATATGGGAGGGACTTAGATGGTAGGTGTATAACTCAGAGCGAGGGCTCTGAAAAAAGTGTGTGTGTTCCGCGGACCGCTCCAGCTTAAGATACTGTTGTATTAAAAGTCTACATTGGTTTTCACAAAGTTCCTGGGTGTGTCATATTTGAACCGATTTGCCACTACAATAGCTAATCCTAATGTACCCATCTACAACCGGTGTTTTCAATGTCTGAGACAGAGGGCTTCTCTTCATACATCAAGACAAACCCTCAAATCACATGGTATTTGTCACATGCACCGAATACAACAGGTGTAGTAGACCTCGCAGTGAAATGCTGAATACAACAGGTGCAGTAGACCTCACAGTGAAATGCTGAATACAACAGGTGTAGTAGACCTCGCAGTGAAATGCTGAATACAACAGGTGTAGTAGACCTCGCAGTGAAATGCTGAATACAACAGATGTAGTAGACCTCGCAGTGAAATGCTGAATACAACAGGTGTAGTAGACGTTACAGTGAAATGCTGAATACAACAGGTGTAGCAGACCTCGCAGTGAAATGCTGAATACAACAGGTGTAGTAGACCTCACAGTGAAATGCTGAATACAACAGGTGTAGTAGACCTTACAGTGAAATGCTGAAAACAACAGGTGTAGTAGACCTCACAGTGAAATGCTGAATAGAACAGGTGTAGTAGACCTCACAGTGAAATGCTGAATACAACAGGTGTAGTAGACCTTACAGTGAAATGCTGAATACAACAGGTGTAGTAGACCTCGCAGCAGCGCCTCTTCAACCTCAGGAGGCTGAAGAAATTCGGCTTGTCACCAAAAGCACTCACAAACTTCTACAGATGCACAATCGAGAGCATCCTGGCGGGCTGTATCACCGCCTGGTATGGCAACTGCACCGCCCTCAACCGTAAGGCTCTCCAGAGGGTAGTGAGGTCTGCACAACGCATCACCGGGGGCAAACTACCTGCCCTCCAGGACACCTACACCACCCGATGCTACAGGAAGGCCATAAAGATCATCAAGGACATCAACCACCCGAGCCACTGCCTGTTCACCCCGCTGTCATCCAGAAGGCGAGGTCAGTACAGGTGCATCAAAGCTGGGACCGAGAGACTGAAAAACAGCTTCTATCTCAAGGCCATCAGACTGTTAAACAGCCACCACTAACATTGAGTGGCTACTGCCAACACACTGTCAATGCCACTGACTCTACTCCAGCCACTTTAATCATGGGAATTGATGGGAAATGATGTAATATATCACTAGCCACTTTAAACAATGCTACCTTATATAATGTTACTTACCCTACATTATTCATCTCATATGCATACGTAGATACTGTACTCTATATCATCGACTGCATCCTTATGTAATACATGTATCACTAGCCACTTTAACTATGCCACTTTGTTTACATACTCATCTCATATGTATATACTGTACTCGATATCATCTACTGTATCTTGCCTATGCTGCTCTGTACCATCACTCATTCATATATCCTTATGTACATATTCTTTATCCCCTTAAATTGTGTATAAGACAGTCGTTTTTTTTGGAATTGTTAGTTAGATTACTTGTTCGTTATTACTGCATTGTCGGAACTAGAAGCACAAGCATTTCGCTACAGTCGCATTAACATCTGCTAACCATGTGTATGTGACAAATAAATTTGATTTGATTTGATTTGTGACCTGTTGCCACGAGAAAAGGGCAACCAGTGAAGAACAAACACCATTGTAAATACAACCCATATTTATGTTTATTTATTTTATCGTGTCCTTTAACCATTTGTACATTGTTAGAACACTGTATATATATATATAATATGACATTTGTAATGTCTTTACTGTTTTGAAACTTCTGTATGTGTGATGTTTACTGTTAATTTTTATTGTTTATTTGACTTTGTATATTATCTACCTCACTTGCTTTGGCAATATTAACACATGTTTCCCATGCCAATAAAGCCCCTTGAATTGAACATTCCAACAGGAATCTGTTTACTAAAACTTCGTAAATAACAAGGTTACCAACAAACAACGCATACAAAGTAGTGTTATGGGTGTAAGATGGCACAGTGATGCCATCTATTGGTAAATGTTCATTACTGAAGCGCATGTTTTTTCCTGGTGTGTTTGAGATGCCCAGATTGTGACGTACTGAACAAGACTCGTCATTTAACATTCAAACAAGTAGCACGATCAATTCATCTAGTTGACGAATAGGCATCAACTGTTTGAATGTTAAATGACGAGACAGAGGCATTGATGCGAGTAACCAGTCTTGTTAAGTACATGATCAACGCATCCGGGTATCTCAAGCACCCCGGTAAAACACAAGAGTTGCAGTAATGAACATTTACCAACAGATGGCGTCAGTGTGCCATCTTACACCCATAACATCAACAACAAACTCACCACGTACCTATATTCATGTTTGTCCATAACTACCAGAGGACAGACATTTCCCGGAATAAACGTGGTGAGAGAAAAACGTAACTAAATGTCTCACTCTCTACCTGGTATCTTACTCTGCCGCTATACGACTTGGTATTCGTTGTTTGACCCAACCCGGTTCCATTCTACAGATCCTGTGTTGTAGAAAGTAACGTTACAACTGCAAAACCCACATTATCACTAGCTAGAAAACGTACTTACCGCCTGTCAGTTGCTGTTGATGATATAATAATGACATTTGTGTCCGGTCAGAAGTCATGTCAACATATCAGCTGACAGTCTGCCCCGATCTTCCCTCTATGTCAAATTCGTCATGTCAACATTTCATTGACCTGAAACCTGAAACCGCTGTGTTGCAGCAAACACTGTTTTATAGTATCCTCCCCTGTCTGTATCCTTGGTATAATGCAGTCGACCAGCCCTTCCCTCTCTGCTGAAGAACGTCCCACGTGCTATTTCCGTGTTGACCAATCATATCGAGTGGTTATGCGACATTCTTCAGCAGAGGGAAGGGCTGGTCGACTGCATTATACCAAGGATACAGACAAAAACAGTGTTTGCTGCAACACAGCGGTTTCAGGTCAATGATATGTTGACATGACGAATTTGACATAGTGGGAAGATCGGCCAATAACTAGTGCTCTCACACACCAGCTCGGGGGTTTGAACTTGCAACCTTCCGGTTACTAGTCCAACGCTCTAACCACTAGGCTACCCTGCCGCCCCAATAACTAGTGCTCTCACACACACACCATTACTCAGCAACAATATGGCTTATATTTTGTGTCGAAAACTCAGTGCAACGATTTCGATGTGAAGATTGTTAGAGTTGAGTAAATTCGAATCTGGTACCAGGATAAATATAACAATGAATCACCGATTTTATACTATGTATTTTTCATTAGCTAAGTAATAAATGGCAAATGCAACTTTCGTATATACGGGCTCACTGTAATGCCACGCAGGGCAGGGGCCTGTTGCACAAAAGTAGAATTAAGACATCCGGGATAAATGACTCATCTGAGCTCAATGAAGCCAAAACATGTGCGTCCAGGCTTAATTGGTTGCACAAAGACCAAGCCAGGATGAGCAGACACGGATTCATTAAACCAGGTGAAACCAATCCTGGATAGGTGCGCGCTCACGGCTCACTCAAATAGACCCCGCCACAGATCACAGATTAACTGATTTACCATGGCAACTAGAGCCGCGTACTTTTCCCCGTCGGAAGCACAAATCCTCATGGAGGCATACGAGGAGGTAAAAGATATAATTAAGAAGAAAGGCAACACCGCCACAGTGATAAAGCAAAGAGAAAAAGCGTGGCAAAGTATTGCAGACCGCCTGAATGCGTAAGTAGTGCACAATTACACACTCACCGCTCCGCTGAAACATCACAATTACAATTCAAATATTTAATTCACATCTCCAAAAATGCAGTTGTACTGTAATTATGAAACGGATTTTTTTTTTTATTGAAATGCACTGCAGATATGAGTGAAATTGTGTAAAGTAACTCCATCACACTGTATAAAGCTATGATACATTTTTTGATATTTTTACTGAAAACAAGACAAAAATACCAATTAATTTTTTGCAGTGTGACTCCATTAAATGTGTGTGTGTGTGTGTGTGTAGATTAAACATGAACGGGCCAAAACGGACATGGCAGCAGGTCAAAATCAAATACAAGAACATTCTGCAGAATGGTATGGTCCCTGACTAATATTTAACAAAGCACAAGCATATATTGTACCCAGAAGGTGCCTGCTCACACATTGTCTGTACTGTTTTAGCAGTGAAAAAGAATACCCACAGACAAGGCACGGGTGGTGGGTCACCAAAGGCTGACCTTACCCCAGCAGAGGACATGGCCTTGGAGCTAAATAAAGGCAGGCCCGTCTTAGAGGGGATCCCTGGGGGGAAAGAGACGAGCATAGGTTCCTCCCAAGATGCCACCCGCTTCATTCAAGGTATGTCCTTCCATCTCTACATGGGATACAACCACATTCATATTGAATCAATTTGGACTGTCTGACTTTGGTTTACCTATTGCCTTGCAGTGTCTGGCAGCACTGTGTTCCTGTTAGAGCCACCAGCACAAGCACCAGACGATGCTGATCCAGTGAGTACTCCATCAAAGGCATACTGTAGGCCTGGCATGTCTTGTCTACTAGCTTCAATATGAATCCGATTAAATGTGATAGGGTGAAGGCCCCAGTGCAGCAGCAACAGCACATGATGGAGACGATGATGAGGAGGAGACCATCTCTCTGGATTCCAGAAGGCATGAGGTATCATGTTAAGACTGTGAAAGTACTATTTACTCTACAATGGTGAGGAGTCCTCATCAAAATCAAAAAATCTAATTTCTTTTACAGGACACAGATGCTATACAGTGGGAAAACCAGCCTGGCAACATAGTGCGTATTAATAAAAGGACACCACATCCTGCCAAATTCCAGCTGCGCTAATTGTATTGTGTTCACAGAGCTCACAAGCTATCAGAAAGTTGTATGGCAACCACCTCCGGCGCCAAATAGAACTGGCAGACATAGACATTCAGTACAAGAAGAAAAAGATGGAAAATCTTGCACTGGAGTTCGAAATAAAAAAGAGGACAATTAGGAAACTGGACCTTGAAATAAAAAAACTTGAGAGGGAGGTGAGATATGCCTTCAATGTACACTGTATGCTAACTGTAACACAAATGTATTAATCATTATTTTTCTTTCCTCCCCCAGCTCCAAGAAGATGACACAGCTCAAAATAAAAATTAGGTATATTCTCGTAAAGTCAAGTGAGCCATGACATATGAGCTCTTATTGTGAGCACACAGGACGGTGGCATCTTTCTAAGGTTTTTATTTATTTTCCCAGCAATCAGTACAACCAAGTCATCGTTATAAGGCATCGCCCTCTTTTGCCCACCCCCCCAGCACCAGGTGTGGCCACTAGCCTATATGAAGGCCCAAAATTGTGTGTTCCTTTCTGCTCTGACAATGGCATGCCCATTCGTGCGAGATGTGGTGGATGAAGAAGCACTTGTGCTGAGGAGAGCCTTCAGGCGAGAAAGGGTCTTCAGGGACCGGTTGGACCCACTGGCCTTCCCTGATGACCATCTATATGAAAGATACAGGTTTTCTGCAGATGGCATCAGGTATCTATGCAGACTACTGGGTCCCAGGATTAAGCACCGCACTGCACGGAGCCATGCACTGAGTGTGGAGCAAATGGTTTGTGTGGCCTTGCGCTTTTTTGCTAGTGGAGCCTTCCTGTACTCAGTGGGGGATGCAGAACAGCTGAACAAGGCCACAATTTGCCGCACAATAAGGAGTGTGTGTCTGGCTATCAAAGCATTAGCAGATGTCTTCATCTCCTTCCCTGGCCACAGAAGACTCTGTGACATCAAAGAGGAGTTCTATAGGATTGCAGGTAAGAGGATCTACAAATTACAGGACAACTGTTAACACATAGTAGGATACTCATTACTTTGTGTGACAGGTTTCCCCAATGTCATTGGTGCAGTGGACTGCACACACATAAGGATAAAAGCCCCCTCAGGTGCCCATGAGGCCGATTTTGTGAATAGGAAATCCTTTCACAGCATTAATGTTCAGGTGAACATAACTTTTTGATATTGTCCATTGACGAACACTCTGCATTGCCAGTGATGTGCATTGATTGGTGTAATATTCCTCATCTTATGATTTCAGATGGTCTGCAATGCTGACTGTGTGATCAGCAATGTTGTGGCAAAATGGCCTGGCTCAGTCCATGACTCCAGAATCTTTCGGGCCTCTGAAATCTATCACAAGGTAAGCCACAACCCCTATTTATAACCATCATGGCTGTGTCAAGAATATCACTGTGTTTATGAGGTAGTAATGATGAGATTTTGTGTTGACAGGTGAATTCTCTGGTGTGTTGCTGGGAGACAGGGGGTATGGCTGCCAGCCTTTTCTCCTGACACCTTTCACAGACCCCCAGGAAGCACAGCAGGCCTACAACCATGCCCATGCCAGGACCAGGGCCAGAGTTGAAATGACCTTTGGCCTCCTGAAGGCACGCTTTCACTGCCTTCACAAATTAAGGGTCAGCCCTGTTAGGGCATGTGATATTACTGTGGCTTGTGCTGTCCTCCACAATGTGGCCTGCCTGAGGAAGGAGAGGGCCCCCAGAGTGCCACCAGCCATGGACTGGGACAATCCGGCAATCTTCCCTGATGACGACAGTGGTCGGCTGCTGAGGGACCAATATGTGTTGAATTATTTTAGTTAGTATGTGTGCTTTCAATTTTGGTTAAATATGTCCTGCGGTGGCAGAGGAAATATGGTTTTTTTGGGTTCGTTTTTTGACGAATTTGGCCTCTTATGATGTTTGTGCGGTATACTCTGTGTAATACAAGGCTGCAGGGAGGCTACTGCATCCATTCATTTGTCTGTTCAGTTGATGTGTATGGATTTGTCCTGCATTTATTTTAGTGTGCAGACATGCAGGGTGTGTTATATACAGACCTTTGAATGTGTATGTATCATTTTGTATAATATGCTTGGATTCTGTGCTTTCCATCTTGTAGAGTCACTGTGACTTCAGTTTCGAAAGGAGCTGATGGTTTACCTGCTTTGTTTTGTCCTTATTCAATAAAGGAACATAATGTTACACATTGTGTTTTTATATTCATATGGAATGTGTATTTGTTTATATGACAGAGTACTAGGGCCACACTGAAGAAAAAGGATAAAGTCATAAATTTATGAGGCTGGTTCTTTCTGCAGAAAAGCTACATATTGTTTTGATACTTATGACAATGTGATACTTAATATTCTGGCACATCAGCATGTCTTTTATGAAACCATACTGAAGTACAATTTCACGAAATGCCCCACATCTGTCATTTTAACAACTGTCCTCCTTTAAAACAACTGGTTACAATATTATGACTTGTGTTTTTTTTCCCCTCTGTGGCCCTAATATTCTATCATTTTATATATAGTCTATGGGAAACTGTAAATTATCTAATGATAGCAACATCATCTAAAAATCATTTTTTATCCAAAATCATTGAAATTAATGATCACAAACGTTTAAATAATAACAGTGGGTCTAGTTATATGTGATAACAATGTATAGTGAGCAGTGAAATAACTATTGGTTTCCATTTGTGGTGACTGCTGACTGACATTAGGGATGAGATTAAATAGATCCTGGAATTTAGCCTGGTCTGGAGCAGGCTAGCTCCACAGAATAAATCTCCATGGTAATTTATACCATAACATATCCTCCTGCCCCCTATCCATCTTTAGTGCAACCGGATTACGGATCAATTGAGCCAGGATCACCAAGATATCCTGGCTTAATCCCTTATCCTAGTTTTGTGCAACAGGCCCCTGGTATCGCAGCCTAGTTAGAACAGTTGCTCAGTTCCTGCTATTGTGTTGTTCAGTATTTTTCCATCTCAGTTAAACCTCGTGATTATCACAACTATCATAACTGTAAGATACAGCAAGTCACACCATGTGCTCAATATTGTCACATACAAACATAAAGCATCTGCTGGGCTGTTATCTACAGTTTTGCAACATGCAGGTCACACCATGTTACTCAGTTCTTGTCACACACAAACAGGCAAGTAGATGTAGCAAGCAGTTGTTTAATCTCATGTTGATGCTCAAGTGCACAAATGCAGATACCTCACACAGCCAACATCAGATAATATTTAATCATATATATATGGTAATGGCTATAATGTAAAATACAGAATCCCACAAGATAGACATGTCTAAGATACGTTTTTTATTTATTTAGAAACATCCGTTTAAGGGAATACTTAAGATCCCCAAATCATGATATTTCAACTGAACATGTTGGTTTCTCACCTGTGTAACAGGGTTGGTTATGTTTCCACTTGCCTCGAAAGAAATGTGTATTTAATGTTCAAGCATTCTTATTGGTTAGTTCAACTCTGATGACAATAAGGTGTGTTGTGATTGGCCCCGCTTGCAGATAGGGGCAGATCGCGAACATCAGATCTCCCCAGTATGTAAATGTGATGCAATGGGTAGGTCACCCTCTGAATACTGTTTTCTATTTTACAATGTGTACAAGTTTGCTGTACGTTACTGGTTTATACATGTGTGGGTATATGGTACCTGTTAGGGATTGAGGGGCTCTCTGGGAAGTGCTTTGGTATATGATTACTGTAAATAAGTGTGTTAGCTAGCATACACCGATGTAATGGTCACATAAGCCCACTGTTAACACAGTTGTCTTCGTGCTACAGATTAATGCCGTCGACAGCCATCAATACCGTTCAGCCCTGCACAACTAACGTGCTGTTTCGAATTTACCAACAGCAGAAATAAATGCTCAACTGGGACCACTGGCCGAAGTGATTTATTTTGAGAAAACACAATGCATGGAGAGCACATATACATCTGTTACACCTGCACGTACTCAGACTCCTTTTAGAAGTAAGAGGTATTTAGTACCACCAGCCAATCACAATCTCTTTGGTGTTAATCTACAGGAGAACAAACAGGAGAACATCTCTTACCATCATTTACCTCAGGATGATAAACAAGCTTTGCTTGATTAAACAATCCGATAGTCGGTCCTTACCCTCCCTGCTGATAAGGGCGGATCAGTTGTACTCATGGATAGGACAGTTTATGTAAATGAGGGTCATAGACAGCTGCTTGACAACACCTTTTACAAGAAACTCAGAAGTGACCCCACTTCCCAATTTCAGAATACTATATTTACTGGCATTGATGCAGTAACAGTCCCTATTGTAGCTGGCATTGATGCAGTAACAGTCCCTATTGTAGGGGGCATTGATGCAGTAACAGTCCCTATTGTAGGGGGCATTGATGCAGTAACAGTCCCTGTTGTAGGGGGCATTGATGCAGTAACAGCCCCTATTGTAGGGCGCATTGATGCAGTAACAGTCCCTATTGTAGGGGGCATTGATGCAGTAACAGTCCCTATTGTAGGGGGTATTGATGCAGTAACAGTCCCTATTGTAGGGGGCATTGATGCAGTAACAGTCCCTATTGTAGTGGGCGTTGATGCAGTAACAGTCCCTATTGTAGGGGGCATTGATGCAGTAACAGTCCCTATTCAGTGTGTATCTCGTTTAGACTACAGCTCAGTGTGTATCTCGTTTAGACAACAGCTCAGTGTGTATCTCGTTTAGACAACAGCTCAGTGTGTATCTCGTTTAGACAAAAGCTCAGTGTGTATCTCGTTTAGACAACAGCTCAGTGTGTATCTCGTTTAGACAACAGCTCAGTGTGTATCTCGTTTAGACAACAGCTCAGTGTGTATCTCGTTTAGACTACAGCTCAGTGTGTATCTCGTTTAGACTACAGCTCAGTGTGTATCTCGTTTAGACTACAGCTCAGTGTGTATCTCGTTTAGACAACAGCTCAGTGTGTATCTCTTTTTGACTACAACTCAGTGTGTATCTCAAAATAATATAGACCTGGTGACCAATTCAATCACCAGGCGCACAGCCAAACAGAGTGCAATGACAGAGAAGTTGGGACTCATTTTTCAGAACTTCACAAGGGTCACCCTCCAGGGACTTGGTCCGGTAGTGGGGTGCTCCCTACCCGGTAATGAAGCCCTGGAACCCATTTAAATGCAATAAAAACCCTTTTGAAAATCTATGCCAGTTTGGCCACCGATCTATAGTGTATTATTGTAACATAGTGGACTATACAGCCCATCTATAGTGTAACATAGTGGACCATACAGCCCATCTATAGTGTAACACAGTGGACCATACAGCCCATCTATAGTGTAACATAGTGGACCATACAGCCCATCTATAGTGTAACACAGTGGACCATACAGCCCATCTATAGTGTAACATAGTGGACCATACAGCCCATCTATAGTGTAACATAGTGGACCATACAGCCCATCTATAGTGTAACATAGTGGACAATAGAGCCCATCTATAGTGTAACATAGTGGACCATACAGCCCATCTATAGTGTAACACAGTGGACCATACAGCCCATCTATAGTGTAACATAGTGGACCATACAGCCCATCTATAGTGTAACATAGTGGACCATACAGCCCATCTATAGTGTATTATTGTAACATAGTGGACCATACAGCCCATCTATAGTGTAACACAGTGGACCATACAGCCCATCTATAGTGTATTATTGTAACATAGTGGACCATACAGCCCATCTATAGTGTAACATAGTGGACCATACAGCCCATCTATAGTGTAACACAGTGGACCATACAGCCCATCTATAGTGTAACATAGTGGACCATACAGCCCATCTATAGTGTAACATAGTGGACCATACAGCCCATCTATAGTGTAACACAGTGGACCATACAGCCCATCTATAGTGTAACATAGTGGACCATACAGCCCATCTATAGTGTAACATAGTGGACCATACAGCCCATCTATAGTGTAACATAGTGGACCATACAGCCCATCTATAGTGTAACATAGTGGACCATACAGCCCATCTATAGTGTAACATAGTGGACCATACAGCCCATCTATAGTGTAACATAGTGGACCATACAGCCCATCTATAGTGTAACATAGTGGACCATACAGCCCATCTATAGTGTATTATTGTAACATAGTGGACCATACAGCCCATCTATAGTGTAACATAGTGGACCATACAGCCCATCTATAGTGTAACATAGTGGACCATACAGCCCATCTATAGTGTAACATAGTGGACCATACAGCCCATCTATAGTGGAACACAGTGGACCATACAGCCCATCTATAGTGTATTATTGTAACATAGTGGACCATACAGCCCATCTATAGTGTAACATAGTGGACCATACATCCCATCTATAGTGTAACACAGTGGACCATACAGCCCATCTATAGTGTAACATAGTGGACCATACAGCCCATCTATAGTGTAACATAGTGGACCATACAGCCCATCTATAGTGTAACATAGTGGACAATAGAGCCCATCTATAGTGTAACATAGTGGACCATACAGCCCATCTATAGTGTAACACAGTGGACCATACAGCCCATCTATAGTGTAACATAGTGGACCATACAGCCCATCTATAGTGTAACATAGTGGACCATACAGCCCATCTATAGTGTAACATAGTGGACCATACAGCCCATCTATAGTGTATTATTGTAACATAGTGGACCATACAGCCCATCTATAGTGTAACACAGTGGACCATACAGCCCATCTATAGTGTATTATTGTAACATAGTGGACCATACAGCCCATCTATAGTGTAACATAGTGGACCATACAGCCCATCTATAGTGTAACATAGTGGACCATACAGCCCATCTATAGTGTAACATAGTGGACCATACAGCCCATCTATAGTGTAACATAGTGGACCATACAGCCCATCTATAGTGTAACATAGTGGACCATACAGCCCATCTATAGTGTAACATAGTGGACCATACAGCCCATCTATAGTGTAACATAGTGGACCATACAGCCCATCTATAGTGTAACATAGTGGACCATACAGCCCATCTATAGTGTAACACAGTGGACCATACAGCCCATCTATAGTGTATTATTGTAACATAGTGGACCATACAGCCCATCTATAGTGTAACATAGTGGACCATACAGCCCATCTATAGTGTAACACAGTGGACCATACAGCCCATCTATAGTGTAACATAGTGGACCATACAGCCCATCTATAGTGTAACATAGTGGACCATACAGCCCATCTATAGTGTAACATAGTGGACAATAGAGCCCATCTATAGTGTAACATAGTGGACCATACAGCCCATCTATAGTGTAACACAGTGGACCATACAGCCCATCTATAGTGTAACATAGTGGACCATACAGCCCATCTATAGTGTAACATAGTGGACCATACAGCCCATCTATAGTGTATTATTGTAACATAGTGGACCATACAGCCCATCTATAGTGTAACATAGTGGACCATACAGCCCATCTATAGTGTAACATAGTGGACCATACAGCCCATCTATAGTGTAACACAGTGGACCATACAGCCCATCTATAGTGTATTATTGTAACACAGTGGACCATACAGCCCATCTATAGTGTAACATAGTGGACCATACAGCCCATCTATAGTGTAACATAGTGGACCATACAGCCCATCTATAGTGTAACATAGTGGACCATACAGCCCATCTATAGTGTAACATAGTGGACCATACAGCCCATCTATAGTGTAACACAGTGGACCATACAGCCCATCTATAGTGTAACATAGTGGACCATACAGCCCATCTATAGTGTAACATAGTGGACCATACAGCCCATCTATAGTGTAACATAGTGGACCATACAGCCCATCTATAGTGTAACATAGTGGACCATACAGCCCATCTGTAGTGTAACATAGTGGACCATACAGCCCATCTATAGTGTAACACAGTGGACCATACAGCCCATCTATAGTGTAACATAGTGGACCATACAGCCCATCTATAGTGTAACATAGTGGACCATACAGCCCATCTATAGTGTAACATAGTGGACCATACAGCCCATCTATAGTGTATTATTGTAACATAGTGGACCATACAGCCCATCTATAGTGTAACATAGTGGACCATACAGCCCATCTATAGTGTAACATAGTGGACCATACAGCCCATCTATAGTGTAACATAGTGGACCATACAGCCCATCTATAGTGTAACATAGTGGACCATACAGCCCATCTATAGTGTATTATTGTAACATAGTGGACTATACAGCCCATCTATAGTGTAACATAGTGGACCATACAGCCCATCTATAGTGTAACATAGTGGACCATACAGCCCATCTATAGTGTATTATTGTAACATAGTGGACCATACAGCCCATCTATAGTGTAACACAGTGGACCATACAGCCCATCTATAGTGTAACATAGTGGACCATACAGACCATCTATAGTGTAACATAACATTCACTATCAGATGTTCTATGAACAATAACCATGATAATCTGTAGAACAACTGATGCAGCATAGTGGCTAGAAAAGGTCCTGAAGCCTGGCGTTGGTCTCACTTCCTGATTGGTATTATATTATTAAAAGGTCCTGAAGCCTGGGGTTGGTCTCACTTCCGGATTGGTATTATATTATTAAAAGGTCCAGAAGCCTGGGGTTGGTCTCACTTCCTGATTGGTATATTATTAAAAGGTCCAGAAGCCTGGGGTTGGTCCATCTGCATTTACCCCACTGGCCACTTCCTGATTGGTATTATTAATACATAAATAATGACTAGTTATTATTCATTCTAAAATGAATGTTTTCATTTATATGATAAAATATGGTCATTGTCCTGTTCTCTCTGTTGTGTAGTGATGGTCATTCAGTCTTCTGTGAGCCGGATCATTTGTCTCGGTTCACCTAAAAAGAGACGTTCACTCGGCTCCCAAACGGCTGTTCGTTCAGTATGGTTTAGAAATGGAATAAAATATGACAAAATAGTTCATACAAACTCTAAAGCGTTGACTACCATTATGTCAGATGGTGAAATGTGAGTTGAAATAATACATTTTTACCAAATTATTAGATGGCCTGCAACAACAAACATGGCCTGAAATAGCTGGTCCTTTCACTATATGATGTGCATTGAGACATTTACACACAGAAAGAAAATGTGTGGACCAGAATGTGGCGCTCTTCTCTCCTCTCTAAACTGTTCTTGCACGGAGGAATACCATCAGAGAATTAAAAAATAATAATTCATACAAATCATTGCACCAAAAGGAACATTTCATTTCACATTTCATTTCACCTTTATTTTGAGTCAAAGAGACAAAGGTCTCTTTTCCAGGTGAGCCCTGTACAGCACCACAATACAATAAACACATGACACCTTCAAATAAATACAATTAAAGATTCTAAATACCTGTTTTTGTCATTATGGGGTAATGTGATGTCATTATGGGGTAATGTGATGTCATTATGGGGTATTGTGATGTCATTATGGGGTAATGTGATGTCATTATGGGGTATTGTGATGTCATTATGGGGTATTGTGATGTCATTATGGGGTATTGTGATGTCATTATGGGGTAATGTGATGTCATTATGGGGTATTGTGTCTAGATTGATGACGATTTTATTTAATCCATTTTTAGAATGAGTGTAAAGTAACAGAATGTGGAAAAGGGGAAGGGGTGTGAATACCTTCCGAAGACACTGAATCTAAACCAGCACCTCTATCAGAGTCCCCCCACCTGTTGATTTTCAAAACGACATCTTCGGAAATCCGTTGCAGTGACGAGGAAAACTCTAGAGTCTAGAGAGTGTTTCCCCCATCTTTTCATGGGAACTCAAACGCTACAGACCCGTCGCCCTCACGTCTCCTGTGATGGTCCCCTCCGAGAGGTTAACAATCATTACTCTCTAACCCAGTCAGTGGGCGCTGGTGGGAGGAGATATAGGAGGACAGGCTCATTGTAATGGCTGGAACGGAATCACTGGAACGGAGTCAAACATGTGGTTTCCATGTGTGTATGATACCATTCCATTGATTCCCAAAACAAAACGATGTACCCCTTTAGGTCTCCAGGAGCAAGATTGAGAAACACTGTAACCCTCACCAACTCAGCCTCCAGATTACTGGCACAGTTAAAGGTCATTATGACCCCAGAGACAAATCTTAGTACCTGAGAAGAGCCTGATAAGACTGTCCCTTCTGCAACTCCCTACGTGTGACCTCTGCCGCGACAATACAGAAGTCTCTCACCAACTCAGCCAGGCAATGATTGCTTCTGTATGCAATAGCTGGTCCTTTCACTATATGATTGTGCATTGTCCCTGTGCATTGTCCCTCATCGTCTCATCGCGCACTGGCGACTCTGTGGTGGGCCGGGCGCAGTGCGCGCTGTCCAGGTCGCCAGGTGCACGGTGTTTCCTCCGACACATTGGTGCAGCTGGCTTCCGGGTTGGATGGCGCTGTGTTAAGAAGCAGTGCGGTTGGGTTGTGTTTCGGAGGATGCATGGCTTTACGGGAGATGTAGCGATGAGACAAGATAGTAAATACTAACAATTGGATACAACGAAATGTAGTCATAGTTAAGGTCCTTGTAACTCCAGGATAGTGGGTTTGATTCCTGGGACCATCCAAACATGTCTGTTAAATGGCACATAATACTATTATTATAGATCATTTCACATTTAAACCGATGACAGACTGAGAACACTGGCCTCATCTTCCTCATTCTTCGTCGTCTCCTTGTTCTTCATTAATGACGTCCGCGCCTCCTGTTTAAACGGGATGGGAGACAGGATTAGAACAGAACTGTCTAATAGAACCTCACATGAACAGTCAACTAACAGCCACCTGTCCTCATTCATTACAGCTACAGTGGTGGTTGTACTCATTCATTCCAGCTAGTGGTGGTTGTACTCATTCATTCCAGCTACAGTGGTGGTTGTACTCATTCATTACAGCTACAGTGGTGGTTGTACTCATTCATTCCAGCTACAGTGGTGGTTGTACTCATTCATTCCAGCTACAGTGGTGGTTGTACTCATTCATTCCAGCTACAGTGGTGGTTGTATTCATTCATTCATTCCAGCTACAGTGGTGGTTGTATTCATTCATTCATTCCAGCTACAGTGGTGGTTGTATTCATTCATTCATTCATTCCAGCTACAGTGGTGGTTGTACTCATTCATTCATTCCAGCTAGTGGCGGTTGTACTCATTCATTCATTCCAGCTACAGTGGCGGTTGTACTCATTCATTCATTCCAGCTACAGTGGCGGTTGTACTCATTCATTCATTCATTCATTCCAGCTACAGTGGCGGTTGTATTCATTCATTCATTCATTCATTCCAGCTACAGTGGCGGTTGTACTCATTCATTCATTCCAGCTACAGTGGCGGTTGTACTCATTCATTCATTCCAGCTACAGTGGTGGTTGTATTCATTCATTCATTCATTCCAGCTACAGTGGTGGTTGTATTCATTCATTCATTCCAGCTACAGTGGTGGTTGTACTCATTCATTCATTACAGCTAGTGGCGGTTGTATTCATTCATTCATTCCAGCTAGTGGCGGTTGTACTCATTCATTCATTCCAGCTACAGTGGCGGTTGTACTCATTCATTCATTCCAGCTACAGTGGCGGTTGTACTCATTCATTCATTCCAGCTGCAGTGGCGGTTGTACTCATTCATTCATTCCAGCTACAGTGGCGGTTGTACTCATTCATTCATTCCAGCTACAGTGGCGGTTGTACTCATTCATTCATTCCAGCTACAGTGGCGGTTGTACTCATTCATTCATTCCAGCTACAGTGGCGGTTGTACTCATTCATTCATTCCAGCTAGTGGCGGTTGTACTCATTCATTCATTCCAGCTACAGTGGCGGTTGTACTCATTCATTCATTCCAGCTACAGTGGCGGTTGTACTCATTCATTCATTCCAGCTACAGTGGCGGTTGTACTCATTCATTCATTCCAGCTACAGTGGCGGTTGTATTCATTCATTCCAGCTACAGTGGCGGTTGTATTCATTCATTCCAGCTACAGTGGTGGTTGTATTCATTCATTCCAGCTACAGTGGTGGTTGTACTCATGATTTGCACTTTTCGCACCAAAGTACGTTCATCTCTAGGAGACAGAACGCGTCTCCTTCGTGAGCGGTATGACGGCTGCGTGGTCCAATGGTGTTTATATTGTGTGTGTCCTATTGTTTGTACAGATGAACATGGTACCTTCAGGCGTTAAAGTAGTAGCTCCACCACATAACACTACCACACCAGGAAGTAACACTACCACACCAGGAAGTAACACTACCACACCAGGAAGTAACACTACCACACCAGGAAGTAACACTACCACACCAGGAAGTAACTCCACCACAGAACACTACCACACCAGGAAGTAACTCCACCCCATAACACTACCACACCAGGAAGTGTGACTTACCTTTCTGAAGGTCAATATCCATTTTTTCATCAACAGGTAGAGACCTCCAGCTACAGCTTCAACAAGAACTGCTACAAGAACTGTGACAAGAACTGTCAGCCAGCAGGTCTTAGGAAACATTTGATCTGAAACACAGGAAGTAGAATTATTACAATACCTAATGCTTATTACACATTAAATGACTTTTAAACAGGATTTACTTTACAGATAGTGCCTTCATTCAAATATCCAAAACTCTCACCTGGAACATGAACCTGTCTCTCCTTCATGTGTTTGATCTCCAACTGTTGAACGCGACAGGTGAAGGTGTTGTTGTCAGACTTCGGGACGATGACATGGCTTGTCACAGTGTAGCAGCCTTCACGGTCTCTGGACGTCTCTGTAGGTCCAGCAGCAGGGAGGACACGTCCCTGAGCGTCACACCACTCCATGACAGGCTCTGGGTAGCAGCCTTCAGCCTCACACCGCAGGACCACCTCATCGCCTTCCATTCCCTCAATGATGATAACTGGTCTGGACACAGCACCTATACAGGTACACAGATATACCACGGCTTTCAGCCAAATCAGCATTCAGGGCTCAAACCACCTAGTTTATAATGTTTGTGATATCAGACCATATACCACAGCTTTCAGCCAATCAGCATTCAGGGCTGAACTGTCCTGTTACCTTGGTAACCAGTTTACAATAGCAATAAGGCAACTCAGGGTTAGTAGTATATGGCCGATATACCCCGGATAATGGCTGTATCGTGCATAAGGACAGGCCATAGCCGTGATATCGGCCATATACCACACCCCCTCAGGCCTTATTGCTTAAATATAACACAAGGGTTTGTTGATATTCTTGGACCTTTAAATTAAAAGAGGAACTAACAATTGATCACAGCATTGTACATGGACTTGGGTTAAGGTAAGTATGTAGTCTAACCAATCTACAGTATGGAACTAATACTCATCATGCAATGGACTTCACATTGAACTCACCCCTGATTTCATGAGATCTGTCTCTTAAGGGGGTTTGGGTGGTCAGCAGGTGTGTTGACTCACCAACAAGGAGTTGAATTATGGTTTTCTGGTGGTTCAGCAGTGGAATGTAACAGGTGTAGTTACCAACATCAGAGAGTTTCACTCTGGTCAACTTTAAACTAGTGTTGCCGTTCTCTAGTTCTTCTTTAAACAGTGACGTCCTTCCCCTGAAGACTGGATTCTGGAGCACAAGATCGTCCTTCTCATCTCTGTAAAGATGGACCTCTTTTGGTTTTAGGTCCGGTCTCTGCCACTCTACTGACTGATACACAGCACTGACGGTGTCTCTCAGGGTGCAAGGCAGGATGACGTCATCACCAACTAAGGCCACAATGGGTTGAACTGTCCGTGAGAAAAACAGATTACAGATTCATATTTTTTATTTATTTCACCTTTATTTAACCAGGTAGGCAAGTTGAGAACAAGTTCTCATTTACAATTGCGACCTGGCCAAGATAAAGCAAAGCAGTTCGATATACTTTGAGACAAAGCAAGACATATGCCTACTGAATGTTGAGCAGGTGGATAGTGACTCCCACAACAGCTAAGGTCATTTGAAACATGAAATGGTCTATGAACATTGACTAACATCAGTCCTACAAATGTGAACTTTACTCACATACACAATTCAATAAAGCGTCTCACTAAATAGTAGGGATCAGTTAGAACAATCTGTTTATTGATGAGTTGATCGGAGGTGTTTTTATTTATTTTTATTTTACCTTTATTTAACTACTACCACGTGTACAACTAGGTAATTTAGTTTATTTTACCTTTATTTAACTAGGCAAGTCAGTTAAGAACAAATTCTTATTTTCAATGACGGCCTGGGAACAGTGGGTTAACTGCCTGTTCAGGGGCAGAACAACAGATTTGTACCTTGTCAGCTCAGGGGTTTGAACTCGCAACCTTTCGGTTACTAGTCCAACACTCTAACCACTAGGCTACCCTGCCGCCGCTGCCGTGTTTGAATCAATCAGATATGAAAAAGGCTGCGTTTCCACAGACAGCTGATCTCTCTTTAGTGAGAGCTTTCACATGATGCTAGGCGACCTCAGGAGACACTTTTAAAAGGTCCAATCTGAAGATCAAATCATTTCTGGGTAAATATTAAGTACGTTATTCTGACTGACTGTTTTCACTCCATGTGATCTCATCTCGGTACCTAATGGCAGTCAGGCTACCTCTGGCAAGCACATGGAGGGCTGTGCGGCCCCGCAAAGAAATGCCACCCCACACCATGACTGACCCACCGCCAAACCGGTCATGCTGGAGGATGTTGCAGGCAGCAGAACGTTCTCCACGGCGTCTCCAGACTCTGTCACATGTGCTCAGTGTGAACCTGCTTTCATCTGTGAAGAGCACAGGGCGCCAGTGGTGATTTGCCAATCTTGGTGTTCTCTGGCAAATTTCAAACGTCCTGCACGGTGTTGGGCTGTAAGGCGGGCCCTCATACCACCCTCATGGAGTCTGCTCAAATGGTCAGAAACAGACACATTTGTCATTTTGCAGGGCTCTGGCAGTGCTCCTCCTGCTCCCCCTTGCACAAAGGCGGAGGTAGTGGTCCTGCTGCTGGGTTGTTGCCCTCCTACGGCCTCCTCCACATCTCCTGATGTACTGGCCTGTCTCCTGGTAGCGCCTCCATGCTCTGGACACTACGCTGACAGACACAGCAAACCTTCTTGCCACAGCTTTCATTGATGTGCCATCCTGGATGAGCTGCACTACCTGAGCCACTTGTGTGGGTTGTAGACTCCGTCTCATGCTACCACTAGAGTGAAAGCACCGCCAGCATTCAAAAGTGACCAAAACATCAGCCAGGAAGCATAGGAACTGAGAAGTGGTCTGTGGTCCCCACCTGCAGAACCACTCCTTTATTGGGGGTGTCTTGCTAATTGCCTATAATTTCCACCTGTTGTCTATTCCATTTGCACAACAGCATGTGAAATGTATTGTCAAATAAAGATGTTCTCAACTAGCCTACCTGGTTAAATAAAGGTGTTCTCAACTAGCCTACCTGGTTAAATAAAGGTGTTCTCTACTAGCCTACCTGGTTAAATAAAGGTGTTCTCTACTAGCCTACCTGGTTAAATAAAGGTGTTCTCTACTAGCCTACCTGGTTAAATAAAGGTGTTCTCTACTAGCCTACCTGGTTAAATAAAAATGATGGATACCAAAATTACCTCGATGAATTATGAAGCTGTGCGCTTTTGTCAATACATAAATGTTTAAAACATTGTTTTAAAAAGGTACCAAATAAAAACAACGACAAAAACGACAAAAACGCCATTCCTTCCCCAATAGGCTGGACAGGTGTAATGAACGTGTGTAAAATGCCCATAACACGTGTTCAAATCTCCTGTAAAAACACACTGGACACGTGGGGGAGGGAAAAAATCACTGTACAAAAAAATGACATTTGACACTTGAAAAAATGAAGTGAAAATGATAATTACAAGTGTTAAGACATGTTCTGGGGAAGACAATTTGAACCTCTTGGCCTTCCATATGTGGTCAGGCTTCTCACCTCCCTATTCGTTATCGTTCAGGGACGCTGTAAATGGTGAACTGTCTTTCCTGAGCCAACACTTATTCTGTAAATAGCCAATCGGTTGTCTCTTCTCTCTTCAATCGCTTGCTGCATTCTTGTTATGTGACCGATTGGCTGAGCCTTGGGTACAGACAGTACTGTTCACCAGTCTTGGGTACAGACAGTACTGTTCACCAGTCTTGGGTACAGACAGTTCTGCTCACCAGTCTTGGGTACAGACAGTACTGTTCACCAGTCTTGGGTACAGACAGTACTGTTCACCAGTCTTGGGTACAGACAGTAGTGATCCAAAACAGCCCCCCCCCCCCTCAACTTTTCTCATCGGATCTACAGGAATCACGTTGGTCACCCATCTTGGATTCAACGCGGTGAATTTCGCCTAAAGGTGACTAGTGTAGAGAAATGCTAATTCTTATGTAGGTGACCAAACTATTGTTAAGGGGGGGCTACAACTCAGAGTTGAGCCTGTGGGGTCCCCTACAGGATAGCTCCCGCATTACACTAATGGCCAAAACCAGCGCACACACACATGATCTCCGTTGTAGCTGAACGTTGAATGCCCGAAGAGGATTCTACGATGACGGACAGACTACTGAGCCAATGGCGGAAGACTACAGACTACACCCCAGCTGAACCAATCCAAAGATCCGATCTTCCAGAATCAACCTACTTTCTTTTCTATATAATAGTGGTGTACTGATTGTAACGGCCTCTTCTTCGTCTGCGCTTCCGTACGAACCAGCGGGAGAGCCGTAATTACGCTGTTCTAGATATCTTCACTCTGAATAAACTGTAGCTTGTCATACAATTTACCACCTTGTCTGAATCGATCCTTGACCGACTCGTCCGTCTACATATCCAATTACTAACAGAAATGGTAGCAGAGTATAGTTTACTAACGATCCAGTCGAAGTGAGTTGATTTGGGTGTGGAGAAGGCGAGTTGGGGAAAGGACGATTCATTAAATAAATAAGAAAGACGGGTGAAGACTTTCGGGGGAGGGCAACAATTCTGCTCAACTCGGAAAACTGATTTCAAGGTGCACCATAAAAAATAAGGTAAGCAAAAGCCTGTTAAATCAAACTTTGCATATTGTCGAATAGTCTGTCCAAATTTTTATCAGTTTTTCCGAGTAAGTATGAATTCTTGTGTAAATTTATAATTTGCTGACGAGTCGAAATAACAGTGTATGTGAACATATGTAGTAACGAACCGGCGACGGCCGGTGTGATTTAAATCATTGATGAGATATCAGTCCGGTCAGCACAGTCTGCTAGCTTTCAATGATGAGTGATCACTGTTTTGTCTTTGATAGTTCCGATAGGGGTCGGGAATAGAGATCAGTAGGGGATAGCTAATTACTATTCTTCAAATCTGGCGCCGAGGGGGATAAATTGTAATTTTATCCCGTGACCCGGTACGGCTCAGTCTGATAGAGATTCACCGATAGGGGTCGGACATGTGTGATAGTTCCGATAGGGGTCGGGAATAGAGATCAGTAGGGGATAGCTAATTACTATTCTTCAAATCTGGCGCCGAGGGGGATAAATTGTAATTTTATCCTGTGGCCCGGTACGGCTCAGTCTGATAGAGATTCACCGATAGGGGTCGGACATGTGTGATAGTTCCGATAGGGGTCGGGAATAGAGATCAGTAGGGGATAGCTAATTACTATTCTTCAAATCTGGCACCGAGGGGATAAATTGTAATTTTATCCCGTGACCCGGTACGGCTCAGTCTGATAGAGATTCACCGATAGGGGTCGGACATGTGTAATAATTCTGATAGGGGTCAGCTCGATAGGGATCAGGAATAGAGATCAGTAGGGGATAGCTAATTACTATTCTTCAAATCTGGCGCCGAGGGGGATAAATTGTAATTTTATCCTGTGGTCCGGTACGGCTCAGTCTGATAGAAATTCACTGATAAGGATCGGCTTTCAGGGGTCAGAGATGTAACGTGCTGTTTTGTCTTGTTTTGTCTATTTGTAACTGTTTATGTTATGTTATGTTAAAATGCAATGTGGTTGTAATTGTTTCCATTAAGGTTGTTGGTGGTTAGATAGAGGGAGAGAGAGAGAATTATAATAAGGGATATTGGATAAATCCGAAACTTCTATATTGTACCTATGTACCTATGTTAATAGGTACATGTATAAATGTATAATCAGGAATGAAATGACTGATGTATAATTGAAATAATATCTGAATATAATATTTAAATATTGAGACTAAATAGTCGAATAGATCCCTTGGTTGTGCGCTCCATAATGCTATACAAACCCATGCGGTTTTTCTCAACCTGAATATACGAAGGAGAAGCTCTGAGATAAGGCAGAGCACGAGCAATAGTGTCTCTTCGAATACATCGTGGGTACTAATCAACGTCGGGCGAAGTATATGCTAACTATATTCAGATAGAAGGAGAGAATTTCGATTAAAACTACGATTAAATTCCGATTGAATTAAATTAAATTACGTTTAAAGCAAATTCACAATGGCGACTCCCAATACTCCAAAGCTGAGGTTTAATGAGTTCCTAGAACAAAAAATTGAATATAGATCAGGGGGAAAGGAACGATGGACGCCTATAAAGAAAGTTTGGGAGGGATTGAAGTTAAGATGGACACAAGCAGGTTATCTAGGGGGGTGGCCGCCAACAGGGGCCCAGCTGAAAACAATGGAATGTGAGTTGAGAGGGACGTAGCAGGAGGCCAGAGACAAGGAAGTTGAAAGAAATAAAAGCCATGTATTTAAGAACCAAGGGACCAAACAGAGAATGAACAGAAGGCGGGGCCATTGCGTCTCCCACTGGTCTGCTTACTGGCGTAAATGAAGATTTGCAAGAATCAAATCCTGTGCATGAAACACGCTTGATATTCAGTCGGGGACTAATATCGATATGAATGAGGTCGGGGACAAAGCGAGTGTGGTACATGAGGTGTTTCAGTTGGAGCTGGAACCGGTGAGAATGTTGAAAAAGTCGCAGGCTTGCTGATGAGAGTTATATCATAGAATATTGAGGGGGGTGCATGACTGTTGGAATGAGTGTTAAACTCTATCAACGCAAAATTCTTTTTGCGGATTTATATTATGAGGTTTGAACTATACTAATGTTGTAGAATTACATAATCAACATCTGAACATACTTACGTTAAACATTAATTGAGCCACTGAGTAATAGATAAGCTGTACACTAGGTACGGGGCGAAGGGTGTGGTCGATGTAAGACGGGAGTGGTGTTCTAACCAAATTATTTAGTTATTTTAATTCATTTACACAAGTACTTCCCGGGTATTGATTTTGGTTTGATTGTTCAGATAACATCATTGAAATTAAACAGGAGGTCAAGGTATACTAACATTAGAATCTGTTTTCATTATGGAGAACAATGAAAGGCCCGCAGAGTGGATTGCAGGCTGAGGTTTTTATGTTAAAGGGACAGTGCACATTTATCACAGTTGTGTGTGTCTGTCTAATGGCTGGGTATTTAAGAAGTATTTTTGGGAGAAAATTTGGAGAAACACGAATAAGACATGAAACATCGAGACAAATTATTTGAGTTTGAGGGGATTATGATAATTATTAGGTTTTGTTTTTGTAGTAAATGTTTGGGTTAAGGGGATTTCCATGTTCCCAGAGACATGATATTTTAAAGAGGCACGCTCACATATGGAACCTTTATGAGTTTTTATTTTATGAGTTTTAATTACACAAGTGATTTTTATTTTATTTTAAGGATAAAGGGTTCTTTAATATGTCTAATATGGTATGGAACACGAATGTGGGGGGATGGTGTAACCCGTGACCGGATTTCATGGCTCTCTCGGGTGGTCTGATCAGCCACAAGGGGGTGCCATTTGAATAATACATTTGTGGTCATGGGTAATACTGTTTTATAAAAATAAAAAATAAATTATTTTTTTTTGAAATTTAATTTTTTAAGGTAACTTAATTATAGTGGAGTTTACTTAACCTATATAAAGACTTTAGTAATTGCCACCATAGACATGTTTTTCTAAAAATAAAAATCCATGAGTTTAGATAAAGCCAAACAGTGGGACATTTAGTTAAAATGTGGAAACATGGGAAAAGGCAGACAGATGAGCCCTCCCCCGCACTGCAGAGACCTTGACGGTTGGAGAGCAGAGAGGAGAAGTTTTAGAAGGGAGCCAGGACGAGCAAGGATAACGGAGTGTCTAGATAGCAGTCACTGAGTGGAGACAAAAGGGAGAATTGGACATGTGAAAAATTAAAGGGGCGCTTATCGTGGGTGACATCCCAAATAACACAGCTCCGGATGAATCAGTACCTGAAGCCTCAGCTG
Organism: Oncorhynchus kisutch; assembly: GCF_002021735.2. NCBI lineage: Eukaryota > Metazoa > Chordata > Actinopteri > Salmoniformes > Salmonidae > Oncorhynchus > Oncorhynchus kisutch. The sequence continues at coordinate 5,793,383 of NC_034189.2, read as the reverse complement.
GTTTGACCACCCTGGATCACGGGTTGACAGAAAACACTGGGGTGGATACTTCTGATTAATTGGGTTTGATAATATGTTTAGAAAATGGGGAAAATATTATGATCACTGTATTGTGGGCTACATTCACCTGTGTGACTGTTTTAGTTTTATGGGGCTGTTGTCTATGAGGCCTTATTTCCAGGACTCTGGAGAAATCGATGGAAATAGATGGTGATGTACCAGCGGATTCCAGGTTCTGACCCGTGGAATGCTGAATGTATGTCTACAGAACAAGTGGACGAAAATTATAAATGAAATTATATTAAATTGGGAGGGTGTCCGTATGGGGATTACAGGATAACCGACTTGGGACAGTTCTGGGATTGGAAGAGAGGGTATCCTTATAGCATAGGGGATCCCACAAAGGTGGATAGGTTTTTCATGATATGGGAAAACCTGGGAGCACTGTTGAACTTTGTAAAGGTGATGAAATCTTGCTAACCATCAAAACTATTAAGCTCTCTGATGCAGGCACTTACACCCTCGGACTACAAAGGACCGGGACAGACACGATGGGTGTGTTTTCTATTAAGGTGCTGCCAAAACCAGAGGTCCCAGATGAACCAGGGCCAGACACACTCCTCTACCACCCCTGGACCGAACCTGCCACCACTGTGTTAAAAATCCCATTCAGGTAATTAATGTTAGACTATTCAGCTATTGATCAATTAGGCACTGAGACTGGTGTTATTGGTAGGGACAATTTGTGGCTTTCTTATATGAGGTATACAGTTAAGACCCTGAAAAGAAAGGACTGCATGAGTTACATGAAACATTGGTCATGATAGACCTCTTCTGGCCACACACCCATTTGCTATAGGAGAAAAGGAGGGGTGGTTGTGTATTCTGAGAGGTTTTTACCTGGTTGAGGCCAATTCAACTCTCTGTTCCTCTGAGCCTTGTGTTTCCTACAGTACCTCCTCATCGGGCCCCTTGGGGTGTTGAGGCATATGGGGGCAATTACAGTTGCATCACGGGTACAGGTAATGGCATTGATTATGGGAGATTGCCTGAAGCTGATTGCAGTAGTAACATAACCATTAATTCCACTTGGCCAGTTACAGGCCTAAACCAAACTAGTGGTCTGGCTGATGTGTGGTGGATCTGTGGACCCAAAAGAGTGCTGAGACTCATTCTTAGAGGAGACTGGCAAGGTACGTGTGCTCTGACCAGTTTGATAATTCCACTGACCATTGTTGATGTTACTGCTGAACAGTTGTTGGGTTCTGTATCCAGGGGACCTGAAAACATTCCATCCCATGGGAGACATAGAAGTAGTGCTCCATGGACAGAGGATGTAGTTGACATACACACTAACCTGTTGGGAGTGCCGGTGGGGGTTCCTCATGAGCTTCAGGCCTTGGGCAGGAATGATGGATTATAGGTCCAGCCACAGTGGATGCAAGACAGACTGCATGGATTCATTACATCTACTATGATCAACAGCGTTTTGTTAATTACCCCCGTGATGCACTCACTGGTATGTCTGAACAGTTTGAGGCCACATCTAGGGTTGCCAGACAGAATAGACTTGCTTTGGATATGCTTCTTGCCAGTCAGGGGGGCGTATGCAAGATGTTCGGTGAACAATGTTGCACGTATATTCCTAATAACACCAGTCCAGATGGTAGTATATCTAAGGCCCTTAGTGGGCTTGATGCACTATCTGCTGAGATGAGGACCATGGCGGGGGTGGAGGAGTCTGGCCTGTTCTCTTGAGTGGGAGCCAGATTTTGGTAAGTACACTAGAATGGTGGTTACTGGATTTCTGACCCTTATTTTTGTTATTGATGTGTTGTGCTGCTTGCATCATACCGTGTTTCAAGAAGTCTGTTACAGATGTGGTGAAGGCTTCAGGCATGATGATGCCTTTGCTTGATGCTCCAGTTGGAGATGCTGATACTGAAGCATGCTTTCAGGGGAGGATGAGACTGACTGAGGATGACCCATGGTATGCTGTGGGCGAGGTAGTAGAATAAATCTTACACCACCACAGTTCCTTGTTATACATCTTTATGATGGGTTTTCTTTCCAGTATGTTTGTTCTCCCTGTTGTGAAGGTTTTGAGTCCCTGGGTGGCATGAAGCCCAACTGGTGCAGGATAGGAGTAGCTGAGAGGACCAGATGGTTTATAATAATGCTTTGCTTTGTTTTACTCTGTTTTCCATGACCAAAGTTTTATCCGGTATCTTACATGTCAATAAACAATAAAGTGTTATCCTGTTTTTGCTAAGTGACACCCTTGTGGGTGTCAAAAGGGGGACTTAAATTTCACACAAATTTTTCTTTTAATGTTCTGTTTTTGAATGAGCTGTTCTCTTTTGACATGAAGGTATTTTAAACTCTGTGACTGTTATATGATTCATTGCTGAATTTTTGTTCACACCCTGGGGGGTGTGAAAAAGAGGGATTATTGGTTCCTGTGTTTTACATTATAGCCATTACCATATATATGATTGAATATTATCTGCTGTTGGCTTGTGTTGATGTATGCAAGTGTTATGCAACATAGCTGACTTGAAACATTGTTAAAAGTGTCAGGGCCAGGGGACTTTCTCATGCTGGAAAAATACAGAAGGGAGGGCACATTCAGAGCGTGGGGTTGCGAGAACAAGCGTTTTTTTGTTGTTAGATAACAGGAGCCAGGTGCGTGATAACGGTATGGAGCATGAGAGCCTGGCTGCAACTTCTCTTATGACATTCCAGAATCGCATTGCAGTAGATATGCTACTGGCGGAGAAAGGTGGAGCTTGTACTATGTTTGGTGACCAGTGTTGTACTTTCATCCCTAATAACACAGCCTCGGATGGTAGCTTGACCATAGCCCTAGAAGGTCTGCGGACGCTTAATGGTAAAATGAAATCTCATTCTGGGATGGATACCTCGATGTGGGACTCCTGGATGAGTGCGTTTGGTAAATATAAAACCCTGGTGTCCTCCATTTTGGTATCCATTTCGGTGTTCGCTGACATTTTAGTTCTCTGTGGATGCTGTTGCATTCCATGCATCCGTTCCCTTGCCACTAGGGTTATCTCTAGAGCCATTGACCCTTCCTCCCCTTCCCAGATGTTTCCTCTGCTGGATAAAGACCTACATGAATTCGAGGATGAGGAGGAGAGTGCCTATTTAGGTTTACATTATATCTGCTGTTGCCTTATGGGGATGTATGTATGTGTTATGCAAGTGGATCATTCCGCCTGACTTGCCAAGTTTAAGTCACATCTCTTTGGAGATGTGAAGAGAGGGAATCACAACTTTTTCCTGCGGGAAAAAGTTGCCTTATATAGACAAGCATTTTACTTTTATTTTGAGCTGTTGTTCTCCGCTCTGTTAAATGAGGGTTGTAAGTTCCTGGGTGGCTGGTAGCCAACTTAGTACATAGTGGGATTGAATGGAGAACATGATGGTAATACTATATCTATTTTTGTTTAATACCGTGCCTTATTTCATAGTCCCCTTGGGAGAAGTTTCTCTTTGTGTCTGGATCCAGTTAGGTTGTGTCACGTCTCTGGTGAGACGTGAAGAGAGGGTTTTGTAGAGAAATGCTATTTCTTATGTAGGTGACCAGACTATTGTTAAGGGGGGGGGGCTACAACTCAGAGTTGAGCCTGTGGGGTCCCCTACAGGATAGCTCCCGCATTACACTAATGGCCAAAACCAGCGCACACACACATGATCTCCGTTGTAGCTGAACGTTGAATACCCGAAGAGGATTCTACGATGACGGACAGACAACTGAGCCAATGGCGGAAGACTACAGACTACACCCCAGCTGAACCAATCCAAAGATCCGATCTTCCAGAATCAACCTACTTTCTGTTCTATATATAAGTGGTGTACTGATTGTATCGGTCTCTTCTTCGTCTGCGCTTCCGTACGAACCAGCGGGAGAGCCGTAATTACGCTGTTCTAGATATCTTCACTCTGAATAAACTGTAGCTTGTCATACAATTTACCACCTTGTCTGAATCGATCCTTGACCGACTCGTCCGTCTACATATCCAATTACTAACACTACCAGAGTGAGGACAGACATTTTCCAGAATAAACGTGGTGAGAGAAAAACGTAAGTAAATGTCTCACTCTCTACCTGGTATCTTACTCTGCCGCTATACGACTTGGTATTCGTTGTTTGACCCAACCCGGTTCCACTCTACAGATCCTGTGTTTTACAAAGTAACGTTACAACTGCAAAACCCACATTATCACCAGCTAGAAAACGTACTTACCGCCTGTGTCACTTGCGGTTGATGATATAATTAATGAACATAACATGCAGACCGAATAAATCCTCATATTGTCCGGTTAAAGACAGAAGTCATGTAGAACTATAGGATCATGTCAACATATCAGCGTGACAGGATACATTGACGTGAAACCGCTGAGCTGCAGCAAACACACTGTCTTATAGTTTCCTCTCCTGTCTGTATCCTTGGTATAATGCAGTCGACCAGCCCTTCCCTCTCTGCTGAAGAATTTCGCATAACTCGTCATGGGAACCACTCGATATGATTGGTCAACACCCAGTGCATTAGGGAGTGGTGTTTAACCACGTGCTATTTTACAGGCCGGGAGCCAATCACTAAATCTCACACACACCATCACTCAGCAACAGCCTGTAATGGCTTATATTTTGTGTCTACAACTCAGTGCAACGATTTCGATGTGAAGATTGACATGTCTAAGATACTTCACACAGCCAACATCGGATAATATTTAATCATATATATATGGTAATGGCTATAATGTAAAATACAGAATCCCACAAGATAGACATGTCTAAGATACTTCACACAGCCAACATCAGATAATATTTAATCATATATATGGCAATGGCTATAATGTAAAATACAGAATCCCACAAGATAGACATGTCTAAATTACGGTTTTTATTTATTTAGAAACATGCGTTTAAGGGAATATTTAAATCCCCAAATCCTGATATTTCAACTGAACATGTTGGTTTCTCACCTGTGTAACAGGGTTGGTTATGTTTCCACTTGCCTCGAAAGAAATGTGTATTTAATGTTCAAGCATTCTTATTGGTTAGTTCAACTCTGATGACAATAGGTGTGTTGTGATTGGCCCCGCTTGCAGATAGGGGCAGATCGCGAGCGTCAGGTCTCCCCAGTATGAAAATGTGATGCAATGAGTAGGTCACCCTCTGAATACTGTTTTCTATTTTACAATGTGTACAAGTTTGCTGTACGTTACTGATATATACATGTGTGGGTATATGGTACCTGTTAGGGATTGAGGGGCTCTCTGGGATGTGCTTTGGTATATGATTACTGTAAATAAGTGTGTTAGCTAGCATACACCGATGTAATGGTCACATAAGCCCACTGTTAACACAGTTGTCTTCGTGCTACAGATTAATGCCGTCGACAGCCATCAATACCGTTCAGTCCTGCACAACTAACGTGCTGTTTCTCATTTAACAACAATAGAAATAAATGCTCAACTGGGACCACTGGCCGAAGTGATTTATTTTGAGAAAACACAACGCATGGAGAGCACATATACATCTGTTACACCTGCACGTACTCAGACCCCTTTTAGAAGTAAGAGGTATTTAGTACCACCAGCCAATCACAATCTCTTTGGTGTTAATCTACAGGAGAACAAACAGGAGAACATCTCTTACCATCATTTACCTCAGGATGATAAACAAGCTTTGCTTGATTAAACAATCCGATAGTCGGTCCTTACCCTCCCTGCTGATAAGGGCGGATCAGTTGTACTCATGGATAGGACAGTTTATGTAAATGAGGGTCATAGACAGCTGCTTGACAACACCTTTTACAAGAAACTCAGAAGTGACCCACCTCCCAATTTCAGAATACTATCCTTACTGTCCTAGATGGGTATTTAAGTTCTGGTCAAATCACCGTTCAACACCCTGAAATTGCCACCTTCTAGATTTTGCCGAAATTACACAAGAATGTTACAAAACCTCCAGGGCGTCCTATTGTAGGGGGCATTGATGCAGTAACAGTCCCTATTGTAGCTGGCATTGATGCAGTAACAGTCCCTATTGTAGGGGGCATTGATGCAGTAACAGTCCCTATTGTAGGGGGCATTGATGCAGTAACAGTCCCTGTTGTAGGGGGCATTGATGCAGTAACAGTCCCTATTGTAGGGGGCATTGATGCAGTAACAGTCCCTATTGTAGGGGGCATTGATGCAGTAACAGCCCCTATTGTAGGGCGCATTGATGCAGTAACAGTCCCTATTGTAGGGGGCATTGATGCAGTAGCAGTCCCTATTGTAGGGGGCATTGATGCAGTAACAGTCCCTATTGTAGGGGGCATTGATGCAGTAACAGTCCCTATTGTAGGGGGCATTGATGCAGTAACAGTCCCTATTGTAGGGGGCATTGATGCAATAACAGTCCCTATTGTAGGGGGCATTGATGCAGTAACAGTCCCTATTGTAGGGGGCATTGATGCAGTAACAGTCCCTATTGTAGGGGGCATTGATGCAGTAACAGTCCCTATTGTAGGGGGCATTGATGCAGTAACAGTCCCTATTGTAGGGGGCATTGATGCAGTAACAGCCCCTATTGTAGCTGGCATTGATGCAGTAACAGTCCCTATTGTAGGGGGCATTGATGCAGTAACAGCCCCTATTGTAGGGGGCATTGATGCTCAGTGTGTATCTCGTTTAGACTACAGCTCAGTGTGTATCTCATTTAGACAACAGCTCAGTGTGTATCTCGTTTAGACAACAGCTCAGTGTGTATCTCGTTTAGACTACAGCTCAGTGTGTATCTCATTTAGACAAGAGCTCAGTGTGTATCTCATTTAGACAACAGCTCAGTGTGTATCTCGTTTAGACTACAGCTCAGTGTGTATCTCATTTAGACAAGAGCTCAGTGTATCTCATTTAGACAACAGCTCAGTGTGTATCTCGTTTAGACAACAGCTCAGTGTGTATCTCGTTTAGACAACAGCTCAGTGTGTATCTCATTTAGACAACAGCTCAGTGTGTATCTCATTTAGACAACAGCTCAGTGTGTATCTCGTTTAGACTACAGTTCAGTTCATCTCAAAAAATTGGACACTTCCTGATTGGTATTATTATAAATAATGACTAATTATTATTCACTCAAAAAAGTAATGTTTTTTTTCTCCATTTATATGATAAAATATGGTAATATCCCCTCTGTTGTGTAGTGATGGGCAGTCTTCTGTGAGCCGGATCATTTGTCTCCGTTCACCTAAAACATTTATTTTGACAGGAAGTTAATGCTGACAGGTCTCTTTTCCAGGTGACAATACAATACAAACTACACATTAAAATACATGAAAAACACGATCACAGAAAAATACATTCTTCAATAAAAAGGTCCCCTAACAACTGTCAAATGCCCCAGAGACACCAATGCCTCCCATTTAAGTGCATTGTAGATCGTTCCAAACGCAAGGTGCAAGGAATCCAAAGGCTGATTTAGAAAAAAAGAGCAGTGGTCCCCTATTGAAAAAAGAGCTGTTCACTAAAGAGGTGGACAAAACATGACTTTACTCAGAGAGAGCAGGAGGAAGGAGAGAGAGAAGGAGGAGAGTAGAGAGATGATTCAATACCCCCATCATCACCTGAAGACTGTACACCACAGAGACAAAGATGAAGTTACAGAGACCAGTTGGTAGACTGGAGACTGTTGAGCTGAGTCAGGACAGACTGATTTAAATAGTTATTACAGAGACCAGTTGGTGGACTGGAGACTGTTGAGCTGAGTCAGGACAGACTGATTTAAATAGTTATTAGAGACCAGTTGGTAGACTGGAGACTGTTGAGCTGAGTCAGGACAGACTGATTTAAATAGGTTTTCAGAGACACACTTTGGTTCTGGTAGAAAAACGTTTTAGGATAAAAACATGACTTTACTCAGCATAGAGTCTGTCAGAAGACACACATCACACCATTACAACAGTGGGACTGTTCTGGAATTACGGTTGCTGAGTTCACATTCATTAATATCCCACAAGTATTCAGTATTCAGGCCTCTGACTCAGCAACTCAAAGAAGTAACACTTGCATTTCCCTTGACCAGCAAGTCAACATATCTAGTATGATGTCTCAAAGGCCTCACATACATTGCAGATCAAATTGTATTGGTCACACACGTGGATAGCAGATATTATTGCGAGTGTAGCGAAATGCTTGTGCTTCTAGATCCGTAAAAACTGCTCTCCTTCATTATGAGTTGTTTTGCTTCTAGATCCGTAAAAACTGCTCTCCTTCATTATGAGTCATTTATGAGTTGTTGTGCTTCTAGATCTGTAAAAACTGCTCTCCTTCATTATGAGTTGTTGTGCTTCTAGATCTGTAAAAACTGCTCTCCTTCATTATGAGTTGTTGTGCTTCTAGATCTGTAAAAACTGCTCTCCTTCATTATGAGTTGTTGTGCTTCTAGATCTGTAAAAACTGCTCTCCTTCATTATGAGTTGTTGTGCTTCTAGATCTGTAAAAACTGCTCTCCTTCATTATGAGTTGTTGTGCTTCTAGATCTGTAAAAACTGCTCTCCTTCATTATGAGTTGTTGTGCTTCTAGATCTGTAAAAACTGCTCTCCTTCATTATGAGTTGTTGTGCTTTGACTGCTCATCAGAATACATTTCTCTACGCTACATATTGCAACGTGAATGCATCTCAAGAGGAATATTCCTCCAACACACGACAACAAGCCGACTAGGTAAATACACTATTGTTCTAGGGTATATAGGGTGATGTTTTACATTACATGGTAAAAACAGTAGCAGAGAAAAGGTCCATCCTGAGTGATAAAGTCTCTGAAGGACTTGACCAGCAGCTACACAGCTGTCAGAGTTGAGGCTGCTGTGGTGCGCTGTGTACAGTAGACTATTTAATTGCCTTCTTCTGAACATGATCAACAATCATGCATGTCAGCGCAGTGCATAAAGCGTTACAGAGAAGATATCTACAACAGACGTGCTTCTGTAATACATGCCTTAACCAGTGTTTATATGCCAGTAATTCATGTATGGTTACTATCCATACTGCTTATCCTGTTTATCTATCCTCTTGGCATAGTTCTGGGTACAGAACAGTATTCAGGCCTTCCATTGGTGGTTGTGTCTAAGATGGCTACCAGGCGATCATTCTTACACAACCAGTATGGCCGATCGGTGAAGTCATCACACCCGGTCACTTCCTCATACGAACCTCTACCAAGATGGCTGTCTGTTTACATATTAGCATTGTTAGCCACACAGCATGCTAACTCCCTACCACTAATGGTGCTGGTTTTATTATTGCTATATATTCAGCCTGCTAGCCTAGCGTGCTAAGTTATTACCTTTTGCTAGCTGTATATATTGTGTGCTAAGTTTATCATATAAGCCCATTGCGAACACCTTACTACATAGAGCCATGAGGCGGCAGGTCGCCTCGAGAAAAGCGTTGGGCCAGTAAACGAAAGGTTGCTGGATCGAATCCCCCTGCTGCATTCAGAAAGTATTTAGACCCCTTGACTTTTCCCACATTTTTGACATTTATAACCTTATTCTAAAATGGATTAAATCGTTTTTTTTTTCTTCAATCTACACACAATTCCCCATAATGACAAAGCAAAAACAGGTTTTAGACATTTTTGCAAAAAAAAATAGAAATCACATTTCCAAAAGTATTCAGACCCTTTACTCAGTACTTCGTTTGGCAGCGTTTACAGACTTGAGTCTTCCTGGGTATGACGCTACAAGCTTGGCACACCTGTATTTGGGGAGTTTCTCCCATTCTTCTCTAGTCTACCTTTAAGGTAATAGAGAAGAGCACCTGGTGATTTTGGCAGATAAAGGTCATTACGACCCCAGAGACAAATCTTAGTACCTGAGAAGAGCCTGATAAGACTGTCCCTTCTGCAACTCCCTACGTGTGACCTCTGTCGCGACCCCGACAATACAGAAGTCTCTCACCAACTCAGCCTCCAGATTACTGGCACAGTTAAAGGTCATTACGACCCCAGAGACAAATCTTAGTACCTGAGAAGAGCCTGATAAGACTGTCCCTTCTGCAACTCCCTACGTGTGACCTCTGTCGCGACCCCGACAATACAGAAGTCTCTCACCAACTCAGCCAGGCATTGATTGCTTCTGTATGCAATAGCTGGTCCTTTCACTATATGCATTGTCCCTGTCAAATAAATCAGCACCTATTACAGACTACATAAACTACACCAAAGATGTCTGATATAAAGAACTAATGCTTCTGACACAGTGCTATATATGGAGTGGCAGGTAGACTAGTGCCATATATGGAGTGGCAGGTAGACTAGTGCTATATATGGAGTGGCAGGTAGACTAGTGCTATATATGGAGTGGCAGGTAGACTAGTGCTATATATGGAGTGGCAGGTAGACTAGTGCCATATATGGAGTGGCAGGTAGACTAGTGCCATATATGGAGTGGCAGGTAGACTAATGGTTAAGAGCGTGGGGCCAGTAACCAATGTCACTAGTTCAAATCCCTGAACCAACAAGATGAAAAGTCTGCCAATGTACCCTTGAGCAAGGCACTTAACCCTAATTGTTCCTGTAAGTTGCTCTGGATAAGAGCGTCTGCTAAATGACTAAAATGTAAATATATGCATATTCCTATATAGTCATAGTTAAGGTCCTTGTAACTCCAGGATAGTGGGTTTGATTCCTGGGACCATCCAAACATGTCTGTTAAATGGCACATAGGGGGCCTCCAGGGTGGCGCAGTAGTCTAAGGCATCGCAGTGCTAGCTGTGCCACCAGAGACCCTGGGTTCCGCCCAGGCTCTGTCAAAGCCGGCCGCCATGGGGCGACGCACAATGGGCCCAGCGTCGTCCGGGTTAGGGAGGGTTTGGCCGGTAGGGATATCCTTGTCTCAACGCGCACTGGCGACTCCTGTGGTGGGCCGGGCGCAGTGCGCGCTGTCCAGGTCGCCAGGTGCACGGTGTTTCCTCCGACACATTGGTGCAGCTGGCTTCCGGGTTGGAGGCGCGCTGTGTTAAGAAGCAGTGCGGCTTGGTTGGGTTGTGTTTCGGAGGATGCATGGCTTTCGACCTTAGTCTCTCCCGAGCCCGTACGGGAGATGTAGCGATGAGACAAGATAGTAAATACTAACAATTGGATACAACGAAATGTAGTCATAGGTAAGGTCCTTGTAACTCCAGGATAGTGGGTTTGATTCCTGGGACCATCCAAACATGTCTGTTAAATGGCACATAATACTATTATTATAGATCATTTCACATTTAAACCGATGACAGACTGAGAACACTGGCCTCATCTTCCTCATTCTTCGTCGTCTCCTTGTTCTTCATTAATGACGTCCACGCCTCCTGTTTAAACGGGATGGGAGACAGGATTAGAACAGAACTGTCTAATAGAACCTCACATGAACAGTCAACTAACAGTCACCTGTCCTCATTCATTCCAGCTACAGTGGTGGTTGTACTCATTCATTACAGCTACAGTGGTGGTTGTACTCATTCATTCCAGCTACAGTGGTGGTTGTACTCATTCATTACAGCTACAGTGGTGGTTGTACTCATTCATTACAGCTACAGTGGTGGTTGTACTCATTCATTACAGCTACAGTGGTGGTTGTACTCATTCATTACAGCTACAGTGGTGGTTGTACTCATTCATTACAGCTACAGTGGTGGTTGTATTCATTCATTCATTCCAGCTACAGTGGCGGTTGTATTCATTCATTCATTCCAGCTACAGTGGCGGTTGTACTCATTCATTCATTCCAGCTACAGTGGCGGTTGTACTCATTCATTCATTCCAGCTACAGTGGCGGTTGTACTCATTCATTCCAGCTACAGTGGCGGTTGTACTCATTCATTCCAGCTACAGTGGCGGTTGCACTCATTCATTCATTCCAGCTACAGTGGCGGTTGTACTCATTCATTCATTCCAGCTACAGTGGCGGTTGTACTCATTCATTCATTCCAGCTACAGTGGCGGTTGTACTCATTCATTCATTCCAGCTACAGTGGCGGTTGTACTCATTCATTCATTCATTCATTCATTCATTCATTCCAGCTACAGTGGCGGTTGTACTCATTCATTCATTCATTCATTCATTCCAGCTACAGTGGCGGTTGTACTCATTCATTCATTCATTCATTCCAGCTACAGTGGCGGTTGTACTCATTCATTCATTCATTCATTCCAGCTACAGTGGCGGTTGTACTCATTCATTCATTCATTCATTCCAGCTACAGTGGCGGTTGTACTCATTCATTCATTCATTCATTCCAGCTACAGTGGCGGTTGTACTCATTCATTCATTCATTCATTCCAGCTACAGTGGCGGTTGTACTCATTCATTCATTCCAGCTACAGTGGCGGTTGTACTCATTCATTCATTCCAGCTACAGTGGCGGTTGTACTCATTCATTCATTACAGCTACAGTGGCGGTTGTACTCATTCATTACAGCTACAGTGGTGGTTGTACTCATTCATTACAGCTACAGTGGTGGTTGTACTCATTCATTACAGCTACAGTGGTGGTTGTACTCATTCATTACAGCTACAGTGGTGGTTGTACTCATTCATTACAGCTACAGTGGTGGTTGTATTCATTCATTCATTCATTCCAGCTACAGTGGTGGTTGTACTCATTCATTCAAGCTACAGTGGTGGTTGTACTCATTCATTCATTCCAGCTAGTGGCGGTTGTACTCATTCATTCATTCCAGCTACAGTGGCGGTTGTACTCATTCATTCATTCCAGCTACAGTGGCGGTTGTACTCATTCATTCATTCCAGCTACAGTGGCGGTTGTACTCATTCATTCATTCATTCCAGCTACAGTGGCGGTTGTACTCATTCATTCATTCCAGCTACAGTGGCGGTTGTACTCATTCATTCATTCCAGCTACAGTGGCGGTTGTACTCATTCATTCATTCCAGCTACAGTGGCGGTTGTACTCATTCATTCATTCCAGCTACAGTGGCGGTTGTACTCATTCATTCATTCCAGCAACAGTGGCGGTTGTACTCATTCATTCATTCCAGCTACAGTGGCGGTTGTACTCATTCATTCATTCCAGCTACAGTGGCGGTTGTACTCATTCATTCATTCCAGCTACAGTGGCGGTTGTACTCATTCATTCATTCCAGCTACAGTGGCGGTTGTACTCATTCATTCATTCCAGCTACAGTGGCGGTTGTACTCATTCATTCATTCCAGCTACAGTGGCGGTTGTACTCATTCATTCATTCCAGCTACAGTGGCGGTTGTACTCATTCATTCATTCCAGCTACAGTGGCGGTTGTACTCATTCATTCCAGCTACAGTAGCGGTTGTACTCATTCATTCCAGCTACAGTGGCGGTTGTACTCATTCATTCCAGCTACAGTGGCGGTTGTACTCATTCATTCCAGCTACAGTGGCGGTTGTACTCATTCATTCCAGCTACAGTGGCGGTTGTACTCATTCATTCCAGCTACAGTGGCGGTTGTATTCATTCATTCCAGCTACAGCGGCGGTTGTATTCATTCATTCCAGCTACAGTGGTGGTTGTATTCATTCATTCCAGCTACAGTGGTGGTTGTATTCATTCATTCCAGCTACAGTGGTGGTTGTATTCATTCATTCCAGCTACAGTGGTGGTTGTATTCATTCATTCCAGCTACAGTGGTGGTTGTATTCATTCATTCCAGCTACAGTGGTGGTTGTACTCATGATTTGCACTTTTCGCACCAAAGTACGTTCATCTCTAGGAGACAGAACGCGTCTCCTTCGTGAGCGGTATGACGGCTGCGTGGTCCAATGGTGTTTATATTGTGTGTGTACTATTGTTTGTACAGATGAACATGGTACCTTCAGGCGTTAAAGTAGTAGCTCCACCCACATAACACGACCACACCAGGAAGTAACACTACCACACCAGGAAGTAACTCCACCACAGAACACTACCACACCAGGAAGTAACTCCACCCCATAACACTACCACACCAGGAAGTGTGACTTACCTTTCTGAAGGTCAATATCCATTTTTTCATCAACAGGTAGAGACCTCCAGCTACAGCTTCAACAAGAACTGCTACAAGAACTGTGACAGGAACTGTCAGCCAGCAGGTCTTAGGAAACATTTGATCTGAAACACAGGAAGTAGAATTATTACAATACCTAATGCTTATTACACATTAAATGACTTTTAAACAGGATTTACTTTACAGATAGTGCCTTCATTCAAATATCCAAAACTCTCACCTGGAACATGAACCTGTCTCTCCTTCATGTGTTTGATCTCCAACTGTTGAACGCGACAGGTGAAGGTGTTGTTGTCAGACTTCGGGACGATGACATGGCTTGTCACAGTGTAGCAGCCTTCACGGTCTCTGGACGTCTCTGTAGGTCCAGCAGCAGGGAGGACACGTCCCTGAGCGTCACACCACTCCATGACAGGCTCTGGGTAGCAGCCTTCAGCCTCACACCGCAGGACCACCTCATCGCCTTCCATTCCCTCAATGATGATAACTGGTCTGGACACAGCACCTATACAGGTACACAGATATACCACGGCTTTCAGCCAAATCAGCATTCAGGGCTCAAACCACCTAGTTTATAATGTTTGTGATATCAGACCATATACCACAGCTTTCAGCCAATCAGCATTCAGGGCTGAACTGTCCTGTTACCTTGGTAACCAGTTTACAATAGCAATAAGGCAACTCAGGGTTAGTAGTATATGGCCGATATACCCCGGATAATGGCTGTATCGTGCATAAGGACAGGCCATAGCCGTGATATCGGCCATATACCACACCCCCTCAGGCCTTATTGCTTAAATATAACACAAGGGTTTGTTGATATTCTTGGACCTTTAAATTAAAAGAGGAACTAACAATTGATCACAGCATTGTACATGGACTTGGGTTAAGGTAAGTATGTAGTCTAACCAATCTACAGTATGGAACTAATACTCATCATGCAATGGACTTCACATTGAACTCACCCCTGATTTCATGAGATCTGTCTCTTAAGGGGGTTTGGGTGGTCAGCAGGTGTGTTGACTCACCAACAAGGAGTTGAATGATGGTTTTCTGGTGGTTCAGCAGTGGAATGTAACAGGTGTAGTTACCAGCATCAGAGAGTTTCACTCTGGTCAACTTTAAACTAGTGTTGCCGTTCTCTAGTTCTTCTTTAAACAGTGACGTCCTTCCCCTGAAGACTGGATTCTGGAGCACAAGATCGTCCTTCTCATCTCTGTAAAGATGGACCTCTTTTGGTTTTAGGTCCGGTCTCTGCCACTCTACTGACTGATACACAGCACTGACGGTGTCTCTCAGGGTGCAAGGCAGGATGACGTCATCACCAACTAAGGCCACAATGGGTTGAACTATCCGTGAGAAAAACAGATTACAGATTCATATTTTTTATTTATTTCACCTTTATTTAACCAGGTAGGTAAGTTGAGAACAAGTTCTCATTTACAATTGCGACCTGGCCAAGATAAAGCAAAGCAGTTCGATATACTTTGAGACAAAGCAAGACATATGCCTACTGAATGTTGAGCAGGTGGATAGTGACTCCCACAACAGCTAAGGTCATTTGAAACATGAAATGGTCTATGAACATTGACTAACATCAGTCCTACAAATGTGAACTTTACTCACATACACAATTCAATAAAGCGTCTCACTAAATAGTAGGGATCAGTTAGAACAATCTGTTTATTGATGAGTTGATCGGAGGTGTTTGAATCAATCACAGATATGAAAAGGGCTGCGTTTCCACAGACAGCTGATCTCTCTTTAGTGAGAGCTTTCACATGATGCTAGGCGACCTCAGGAGACACTTTTAAAAGGTCCAATCTGAAGATCAAATCATTTCTGGGTAAATATTAAGTACGTTATTCTGACTGACTGTTTTCACTCCATGTGATCTCATCTCGGTACCTAATGGCAGTCAGGCTACCTCTGGCAAGCACATGGAGGGCTGTGCGGTCCCCCAAAGAAATGCCACCCCACACCATGACTGACCCACCGCCAAACCGGTCATGCTGGAGGATGTTGCAGGCAGCAGAACGTTCTCCACGGCGTCTCCAGACTCTGTCACATGTGCTCAGTGTGAACCTGCTTTCATCTGTGAAGAGCACAGGGCGCCAGTGGTGATTTGCCAATCTTGGTGTTCTCTGGCAAATTTCAAACGTCCTGCACGGTGTTGGGCTGTAAGGCGGGCCCTCATACCACCCTCATGGAGTCTGCTCAAATGGTCAGAAACAGACACATTTGTCATTTTGCAGGGCTCTGGCAGTGCTCCTCCTGCTCCCCCTTGCACAAAGGCGGAGGTAGTGGTCCTGCTGCTGGGTTGTTGCCCTCCTACGGCCTCCTCCACATCTCCTGATGTACTGGCCTGTCTCCTGGTAGCGCCTCCATGCTCTGGACACTACGCTGACAGACACAGCAAACCTTCTTGCCACAGCTTTCATTGATGTGCCATCCTGGATGAGCTGCACTACCTGAGCCACTTGTGTGGGTTGTAGACTCCGTCTCATGCTACCACTAGAGTGAAAGCACCGCCAGCATTCAAAAGTGACCAAAACATCAGCCAGGAAGCATAGGAACTGAGAAGTGGTCTGTGGTCCCCACCTGCAGAACCACTCCTTTATTGGGGGTGTCTTGCTAATTGCCTATAATTTCCACCTGTTGTCTATTCCATTTGCACAACAGCATGTGAAATGTATTGTCAAATAAAGATGTTCTCAACTAGCCTACCTGGTTAAATAAAGGTGTTCTCAACTAGCCTACCTGGTTAAATAAAGGTGTTCTCTACTAGCCTACCTGGTTAAATAAAGGTGTTCTCTACTAGCCTACCTGGTTAAATAAAGGTGTTCTCTACTAGCCTACCTGGTTAAATAAAGGTGTTCTCTACTAGCCTACCTGGTTAAATAAAAATGATGGATACCAAAATTACCTCGATGAATTATGAAGCTGTGCGCTTTTGTCAATACATAAATGTTTAAAACATTGTTTTAAAAAGGTACCAAATAAAAACAACGACAAAAACGACAAAAACGCCATTCCTTCCCCAATAGGCTGGACAGGTGTAATGAACGTGTGTAAAATGCCCATAACACGTGTTCAAATCTCCTGTAAAAACACACTGGACACGTGGGGGAGGGAAAAAATCACTGTACAAAAAAATGACATTTGACACTTGAAAAAATGAAGTGAAAATGATAATTACAAGTGTTAAGACATGTTCTGGGGAAGACAATTTGAACCTCTTGGCCTTCCATATGTGGTCAGGCTTCTCACCTCCCTATTCGTTATCGTTCAGGGACGCTGTAAATGGTGAACTGTCTTTCCTGAGCCAACACTTATTCTGTAAATAGCCAATCGGTTGTCTCTTCTCTCTTCAATCGCTTGCTGCATTCTTGTTATGTGACCGATTGGCTGAGCCTTGGGTACAGACAGTACTGTTCACCAGTCTTGGGTACAGACAGTACTGTTCACCAGTCTTGGGTACAGACAGTTCTGCTCACCAGTCTTGGGTACAGACAGTACTGTTCACCAGTCTTGGGTACAGACAGTACTGTTCACCAGTCTTGGGTACAGACAGTAGTGATCCAAAACAGCCCCCCCCCCCCTCAACTTTTCTCATCGGATCTACAGGAATCACGTTGGTCACCCATCTTGGATTCAACGCGGTGAATTTCGCCTAAAGGTGACTAGTGTAGAGAAATGCTAATTCTTATGTAGGTGACCAAACTATTGTTAAGGGGGGGCTACAACTCAGAGTTGAGCCTGTGGGGTCCCCTACAGGATAGCTCCCGCATTACACTAATGGCCAAAACCAGCGCACACACACATGATCTCCGTTGTAGCTGAACGTTGAATGCCCGAAGAGGATTCTACGATGACGGACAGACTACTGAGCCAATGGCGGAAGACTACAGACTACACCCCAGCTGAACCAATCCAAAGATCCGATCTTCCAGAATCAACCTACTTTCTTTTCTATATAATAGTGGTGTACTGATTGTAACGGCCTCTTCTTCGTCTGCGCTTCCGTACGAACCAGCGGGAGAGCCGTAATTACGCTGTTCTAGATATCTTCACTCTGAATAAACTGTAGCTTGTCATACAATTTACCACCTTGTCTGAATCGATCCTTGACCGACTCGTCCGTCTACATATCCAATTACTAACAGAAATGGTAGCAGAGTATAGTTTACTAACGATCCAGTCGAAGTGAGTTGATTTGGGTGTGGAGAAGGCGAGTTGGGGAAAGGACGATTCATTAAATAAATAAGAAAGACGGGTGAAGACTTTCGGGGGAGGGCAACAATTCTGCTCAACTCGGAAAACTGATTTCAAGGTGCACCATAAAAAAAATAAGGTAAGCAAAAGCCTGTTAAATCAAACTTTGCATATTGTCGAATAGTCTGTCCAAATTTTTATCAGTTTTTCCGAGTAAGTATGAATTCTTGTGTAAATTTATAATTTGCTGACGAGTCGAAATAACAGTGTATGTGAACATATGTAGTAACGAACCGGCGACGGCCGGTGTGATTTAAATCATTGATGAGATATCAGTCCGGTCAGCACAGTCTGCTAGCTTTCAATGATGAGTGATCACTGTTTTGTCTTTGATAGTTCCGATAGGGGTCGGGAATAGAGATCAGTAGGGGATAGCTAATTACTATTCTTCAAATCTGGCGCCGAGGGGGATAAATTGTAATTTTATCCCGTGACCCGGTACGGCTCAGTCTGATAGAGATTCACCGATAGGGGTCGGACATGTGTGATAGTTCCGATAGGGGTCGGGAATAGAGATCAGTAGGGGATAGCTAATTACTATTCTTCAAATCTGGCGCCGAGGGGGATAAATTGTAATTTTATCCTGTGGCCCGGTACGGCTCAGTCTGATAGAGATTCACCGATAGGGGTCGGACATGTGTGATAGTTCCGATAGGGGTCGGGAATAGAGATCAGTAGGGGATAGCTAATTACTATTCTTCAAATCTGGCACCGAGGGGATAAATTGTAATTTTATCCCGTGACCCGGTACGGCTCAGTCTGATAGAGATTCACCGATAGGGGTCGGACATGTGTAATAATTCTGATAGGGGTCAGCTCGATAGGGATCAGGAATAGAGATCAGTAGGGGATAGCTAATTACTATTCTTCAAATCTGGCGCCGAGGGGGATAAATTGTAATTTTATCCTGTGGTCCGGTACGGCTCAGTCTGATAGAAATTCACTGATAAGGATCGGCTTTCAGGGGTCAGAGATGTAACGTGCTGTTTTGTCTTGTTTTGTCTATTTGTAACTGTTTATGTTATGTTATGTTAAAATGCAATGTGGTTGTAATTGTTTCCATTAAGGTTGTTGGTGGTTAGATAGAGGGAGAGAGAGAGAATTATAATAAGGGATATTGGATAAATCCGAAACTTCTATATTGTACCTATGTACCTATGTTAATAGGTACATGTATAAATGTATAATCAGGAATGAAATGACTGATGTATAATTGAAATAATATCTGAATATAATATTTAAATATTGAGACTAAATAGTCGAATAGATCCCTTGGTTGTGCGCTCCATAATGCTATACAAACCCATGCGGTTTTTCTCAACCTGAATATACGAAGGAGAAGCTCTGAGATAAGGCAGAGCACGAGCAATAGTGTCTCTTCGAATACATCGTGGGTACTAATCAACGTCGGGCGAAGTATATGCTAACTATATTCAGATAGAAGGAGAGAATTTCGATTAAAACTACGATTAAATTCCGATTGAATTAAATTAAATTACGTTTAAAGCAAATTCACAATGGCGACTCCCAATACTCCAAAGCTGAGGTTTAATGAGTTCCTAGAACAAAAAATTGAATATAGATCAGGGGGAAAGGAACGATGGACGCCTATAAAGAAAGTTTGGGAGGGATTGAAGTTAAGATGGACACAAGCAGGTTATCTAGGGGGGTGGCCGCCAACAGGGGCCCAGCTGAAAACAATGGAATGTGAGTTGAGAGGGACGTAGCAGGAGGCCAGAGACAAGGAAGTTGAAAGAAATAAAAGCCATGTATTTAAGAACCAAGGGACCAAACAGAGAATGAACAGAAGGCGGGGCCATTGCGTCTCCCACTGGTCTGCTTACTGGCGTAAATGAAGATTTGCAAGAATCAAATCCTGTGCATGAAACACGCTTGATATTCAGTCGGGGACTAATATCGATATGAATGAGGTCGGGGACAAAGCGAGTGTGGTACATGAGGTGTTTCAGTTGGAGCTGGAACCGGTGAGAATGTTGAAAAAGTCGCAGGCTTGCTGATGAGAGTTATATCATAGAATATTGAGGGGGGTGCATGACTGTTGGAAAGAGTGTTAAACTCTATTAACGTAAAATTCTTTTTGCGGATTTATATTATGAGGTTTGAACTATACTAATGTTGTAGAATTACATAATCAACATCTGAACATACTTACGTTAAACATTAATTGAGCCACTGAGTAATAGATAAGCTGTACACTAGGTACGGGGCGAAGGGTGTGGTCGATGTAAGACGGGAGTGGTGTTCTAACCAAATTATTTAGTTATTTTAATTCATTTACACAAGTACTTCCCGGGTATTGATTTTGGTTTGATTGTTCAGATAACATCATTGAAATTAAACAGGAGGTCAAGGTATACTAACATTAGAATCTGTTTTCATTATGGAGAACAATGAAAGGCCCGCAGAGTGGATTGCAGGCTGAGGTTTTTATGTTAAAGGGACAGTGCACATTTATCACAGTTGTGTGTGTCTGTCTAATGGCTGGGTATTTAAGAAGTATTTTTGGGAGAAAATTTGGAGAAACACGAATAAGACATGAAACATCGAGACAAATTATTTGAGTTTGAGGGGATTATGATAATTATTAGGTTTTGTTTTTGTAGTAAATGTTTGGGTTAAGGGGATTTCCATGTTCCCAGAGACATGATATTTTAAAGAGGCACGCTCACATATGGAACCTTTATGAGTTTTTATTTTATGAGTTTTAATTACACAAGTGATTTTTATTTTATTTTAAGGATAAAGGGTTCTTTAATATGTCTAATATGGTATGGAACACGAATGTGGGGGGATGGTGTAACCCGTGACCGGATTTCATGGCTCTCTCGGGTGGTCTGATCAGCCACAAGGGGGTGCCATTTGAATAATACATTTGTGGTCATGGGTAATACTGTTTTATAAAATTTAAATTTAATTTTTTAAGGTAACTTAATTATAGTGGAGTTTACTTAACCTATATAAAGACTTTAGTAATTGCCACCATAGACATGTTTTTCTAAAAATAAAAATCCATGAGTTTAGATAAAGCCAAACAGTGGGACATTTAGTTAAAATGTGGAAACATGGGAAAAGGCAGACAGATGAGCCCTCCCCCGCACTGCAGAGACCTTGACGGTTGGAGAGCAGAGAGGAGAAGTTTTAGAAGGGAGCCAGGACGAGCAAGGATAACGGAGTGTGTAGATAGCAGTCACTGAGTGGAGACAAAAGGGAGAATTGGACATGTGAAAAATTAAAGGGGCGCTTATCGTGGGTGACATCCCAAATAACACAGCTCCGGATGAATCAGTACCCGAAGCCTCAGCTGGTTTGACCACCCTGGCTCACGGGTTGACAGAAAACACTGGGGTGGATACTTCTGATTAATTGGGTTTGATAATATGTTTAGAAAATGGGGAAAATATTATGATCACTGTATTGTGGGCTACATTCACCTGTGTGACTGTTTTAGTTTTATGGGGCTGTTGTCTATGAGGCCTTATTTCCAGGACTCTGGAGAAATCGATGGAAATAGATGGTGATGTACCAGCGGATTCCAGGTTCTGACCCGTGGAATGCTGAATGTATGTCTACAGAACAAGTGGACGAAAATTATAAATGAAATTATATTAAATTGGGAGGGTGTCCGTATGGGGATTACAGGATAACCGACTTGGGACAGTTCTGGGATTGGAAGAGAGGGTATCCTTATAGCATAGGGGATCCCACAAAGGTGGATAGGTTTTTCATGATATGGGAAAACCTGGGAGCACTGTTGAACTTTGTAAAGGTGATGAAATCTTGCTAACCATCAAAACTATTAAGCTCTCTGATGCAGGCACTTACACCCTCGGACTACAAAGGACCGGGACAGACACGATGGGTGTGTTTTCTATTAAGGTGCTGACAAAACCAGAGGTCCCAGATGAACCAGGGCCAGACACACTCCTCTACCACCCCTGGACCGAACCTGCCACCACTGTGTTAAAAATCCCATTCAGGTAATTAATGTTAGACTATTCAGCTATTGATCAATTAGGCACTGAGACTGGTGTTATTGGTAGGGACAATTTGTGGCTTTCTTATATGAGGTATACAGTTAAGACCCTGAAAAGAAAGGACTGCATGAGTTACATGAAACATTGGTCATGATAGACCTCTTCTGGCCACACACCCATTTGCTATAGGAGAAAAGGAGGGGTGGTTGTGTATTCTGAGAGGTTTTTACCTGGTTGAGGCCAATTCAACTCTCTGTTCCTCTGAGCCTTGTGTTTCCTACAGTACCTCCTCATCGGGCCCCTTGGGGTGTTGAGGCATATGGGGGCAATTACAGTTGCATCACGGGTACAGGTAATGGCATTGATTATGGGAGATTGCCTGAAGCTGATTGCAGTAGTAA
Source organism: Oncorhynchus kisutch (assembly GCF_002021735.2). Taxonomy (NCBI): domain Eukaryota; kingdom Metazoa; phylum Chordata; class Actinopteri; order Salmoniformes; family Salmonidae; genus Oncorhynchus; species Oncorhynchus kisutch. Next base: position 5,770,671 of record NC_034189.2, on the reverse strand, counting down.
CATAACCATTAATTCCACTTGGCCAGTTACAGGCCTAAACCAAACTAGTGGTCTGGCTGATGTGTGGTGGATCTGTGGACCCAAAAGAGTGCTGAGACTCATTCTTAGAGGAGACTGGCAAGGTACGTGTGCTCTGACCAGTTTGATAATTCCACTGACCATTGTTGATGTTACTGCTGAACAGTTGTTGGGTTCTGTATCCAGGGGACCTGAAAACATTCCATCCCATGGGAGACATAGAAGTAGTGCTCCATGGACAGAGGATGTAGTTGACATACACACTAACCTGTTGGGAGTGCCGGTGGGGGTTCCTCATGAGCTTCAGGCCTTGGGCAGGAATGATGGATTATAGGTCCAGCCACAGTGGATGCAAGACAGACTGCATGGATTCATTACATCTACTATGATCAACAGCGTTTTGTTAATTACCCCCGTGATGCACTCACTGGTATGTCTGAACAGTTTGAGGCCACATCTAGGGTTGCCAGACAGAATAGACTTGCTTTGGATATGCTTCTTGCCAGTCAGGGGGGCGTATGCAAGATGTTCGGTGAACAATGTTGCACGTATATTCCTAATAACACCAGTCCAGATGGTAGTATATCTAAGGCCCTTAGTGGGCTTGATGCACTATCTGCTGAGATGAGGACCATGGCGGGGGTGGAGGAGTCTGGCCTGTTCTCTTGAGTGGGAGCCAGATTTTGGTAAGTACACTAGAATGGTGGTTACTGGATTTCTGACCCTTATTTTTGTTATTGATGTGTTGTGCTGCTTGCATCATACCGTGTTTCAAGAAGTCTGTTACAGATGTGGTGAAGGCTTCAGGCATGATGATGCCTTTGCTTGATGCTCCAGTTGGAGATGCTGATACTGAAGCATGCTTTCAGGGGAGGATGAGACTGACTGAGGATGACCCATGGTATGCTGTGGGCGAGGTAGTAGAATAAATCTTACACCACCACAGTTCCTTGTTATACATCTTTATGATGGGTTTTCTTTCCAGTATGTTTGTTCTCCCTGTTGTGAAGGTTTTGAGTCCCTGGGTGGCATGAAGCCCAACTGGTGCAGGATAGGAGTAGCTGAGAGGACCAGATGGTTTATAATAATGCTTTGCTTTGCTTTACTCTGTTTTCCATGACCAAAGTTTTATCCGGTATCTTACATGTCAATAAACAATAAAGTGTTATCCTGTTTTTGCTAAGTGACACCCTTGTGGGTGTCAAAAGGGGGACTTAAATTTCACACAAATTTTTCTTTTAATGTTCTGTTTTTGAATGAGCTGTTCTCTTTTGACATGAAGGTATTTTAAACTCTGTGACTGTTATATGATTCATTGCTGAATTTTTGTTCACACCCTGGGGGGTGTGAAAAAGAGGGATTATTGGTTCCTGTGTTTTACATTATAGCCATTACCATATATATGATTGAATATTATCTGCTGTTGGCTTGTGTTGATGTATGCAAGTGTTATGCAACATAGCTGACTTGAAACATTGTTAAAAGTGTCAGGGCCAGGGGACTTTCTCATGCTGGAAAAATACAGAAGGGAGGGCACATTCAGAGCGTGGGGTTGCGAGAACAAGCGTTTTTTTGTTGTTAGATAACAGGAGCCAGGTGCGTGATAACGGTATGGAGCATGAGAGCCTGGCTGCAACTTCTCTTATGACATTCCAGAATCGCATTGCAGTAGATATGCTACTGGCGGAGGAAGGTGGAGCTTGTACTATGTTTGGTGACCAGTGTTGTACTTTCATCCCTAATAACACAGCCTCGGATGGTAGCTTGACCATAGCCCTAGAAGGTCTGCGGACGCTTAATGGTAAAATGAAATCTCATTCTGGGATGGATACCTCGATGTGGGACTCCTGGATGAGTGCGTTTGGTAAATATAAAACCCTGGTGTCCTCCATTTTGGTATCCATTTCGGTGTTCGCTGACATTTTAGTTCTCTGTGGATGCTGTTGCATTCCATGCATCCGTTCCCTTGCCACTAGGGTTATCTCTAGAGCCATTGACCCTTCCTCCCCTTCCCAGATGTTTCCTCTGCTGGATAAAGACCTACATGAATTCGAGGATGAGGAGGAGAGTGCCTATTTAGGTTTACATTATATCTGCTGTTGCCTTATGGGGATGTATGTATGTGTTATGCAAGTGGATCATTCCGCCTGACTTGCCAAGTTTAAGTCACATCTCTTTGGAGATGTGAAGAGAGGGAATCACAACTTTTTCCTGCGGGAAAAAGTTGCCTTATATAGACAAGCATTTTACTTTTATTTTGAGCTGTTGTTCTCCGCTCTGTTAAATGAGGGTTGTAAGTTCCTGGGTGGCTGGTAGCCAACTTAGTACATAGTGGGATTGAATGGAGAACATGATGGTAATACTATATCTATTTTTGTTTAATACCGTGCCTTATTTCATAGTCCCCTTGGGAGAAGTTTCTCTTTGTGTCTGGATCCAGTTAGGTTGTGTCACGTCTCTGGTGAGACGTGAAGAGAGGGTTTTGTAGAGAAATGCTATTTCTTATGTAGGTGACCAGACTATTGTTAAGGGGGGGGGGCTACAACTCAGAGTTGAGCCTGTGGGGTCCCCTACAGGATAGCTCCCGCATTACACTAATGGCCAAAACCAGCGCACACACACATGATCTCCGTTGTAGCTGAACGTTGAATACCCGAAGAGGATTCTACGATGACGGACAGACAACTGAGCCAATGGCGGAAGACTACAGACTACACCCCAGCTGAACCAATCCAAAGATCCGATCTTCCAGAATCAACCTACTTTCTGTTCTATATATAAGTGGTGTACTGATTGTATCGGTCTCTTCTTCGTCTGCGCTTCCGTACGAACCAGCGGGAGAGCCGTAATTACGCTGTTCTAGATATCTTCACTCTGAATAAACTGTAGCTTGTCATACAATTTACCACCTTGTCTGAATCGATCCTTGACCGACTCGTCCGTCTACATATCCAATTACTAACACTACCAGAGTGAGGACAGACATTTTCCAGAATAAACGTGGTGAGAGAAAAACGTAAGTAAATGTCTCACTCTCTACCTGGTATCTTACTCTGCCGCTATACGACTTGGTATTCGTTGTTTGACCCAACCCGGTTCCACTCTACAGATCCTGTGTTTTACAAAGTAACGTTACAACTGCAAAACCCACATTATCACCAGCTAGAAAACGTACTTACCGCCTGTGTCACTTGCGGTTGATGATATAATTAATGAACATAACATGCAGACCGAATAAATCCTCATATTGTCCGGTTAAAGACAGAAGTCATGTAGAACTATAGGATCATGTCAACATATCAGCGTGACAGGATACATTGACGTGAAACCGCTGAGCTGCAGCAAACACACTGTCTTATAGTTTCCTCTCCTGTCTGTATCCTTGGTATAATGCAGTCGACCAGCCCTTCCCTCTCTGCTGAAGAATTTCGCATAACTCGTCATGGGAACCACTCGATATGATTGGTCAACACCCAGTGCATTAGGGAGTGGTGTTTAACCACGTGCTATTTTACAGGCCGGGAGCCAATCACTAAATCTCACACACACCATCACTCAGCAACAGCCTGTAATGGCTTATATTTTGTGTCTACAACTCAGTGCAACGATTTCGATGTGAAGATTGACATGTCTAAGATACTTCACACAGCCAACATCGGATAATATTTAATCATATATATATGGTAATGGCTATAATGTAAAATACAGAATCCCACAAGATAGACATGTCTAAGATACTTCACACAGCCAACATCAGATAATATTTAATCATATATATGGCAATGGCTATAATGTAAAATACAGAATCCCACAAGATAGACATGTCTAAATTACGGTTTTTATTTATTTAGAAACATGCGTTTAAGGGAATATTTAAATCCCCAAATCCTGATATTTCAACTGAACATGTTGGTTTCTCACCTGTGTAACAGGGTTGGTTATGTTTCCACTTGCCTCGAAAGAAATGTGTATTTAATGTTCAAGCATTCTTATTGGTTAGTTCAACTCTGATGACAATAGGTGTGTTGTGATTGGCCCCGCTTGCAGATAGGGGCAGATCGCGAGCGTCAGGTCTCCCCAGTATGAAAATGTGATGCAATGAGTAGGTCACCCTCTGAATACTGTTTTCTATTTTACAATGTGTACAAGTTTGCTGTACGTTACTGATATATACATGTGTGGGTATATGGTACCTGTTAGGGATTGAGGGGCTCTCTGGGATGTGCTTTGGTATATGATTACTGTAAATAAGTGTGTTAGCTAGCATACACCGATGTAATGGTCACATAAGCCCACTGTTAACACAGTTGTCTTCGTGCTACAGATTAATGCCGTCGACAGCCATCAATACCGTTCAGTCCTGCACAACTAACGTGCTGTTTCTCATTTAACAACAATAGAAATAAATGCTCAACTGGGACCACTGGCCGAAGTGATTTATTTTGAGAAAACACAACGCATGGAGAGCACATATACATCTGTTACACCTGCACGTACTCAGACCCCTTTTAGAAGTAAGAGGTATTTAGTACCACCAGCCAATCACAATCTCTTTGGTGTTAATCTACAGGAGAACAAACAGGAGAACATCTCTTACCATCATTTACCTCAGGATGATAAACAAGCTTTGCTTGATTAAACAATCCGATAGTCGGTCCTTACCCTCCCTGCTGATAAGGGCGGATCAGTTGTACTCATGGATAGGACAGTTTATGTAAATGAGGGTCATAGACAGCTGCTTGACAACACCTTTTACAAGAAACTCAGAAGTGACCCACCTCCCAATTTCAGAATACTATCCTTACTGTCCTAGATGGGTATTTAAGTTCTGGTCAAATCACCGTTCAACACCCTGAAATTGCCACCTTCTAGATTTTGCCGAAATTACACAAGAATGTTACAAAACCTCCAGGGCGTCCTATTGTAGGGGGCATTGATGCAGTAACAGTCCCTATTGTAGCTGGCATTGATGCAGTAACAGTCCCTATTGTAGGGGGCATTGATGCAGTAACAGTCCCTATTGTAGGGGGCATTGATGCAGTAACAGTCCCTGTTGTAGGGGGCATTGATGCAGTAACAGTCCCTATTGTAGGGGGCATTGATGCAGTAACAGTCCCTATTGTAGGGGGCATTGATGCAGTAACAGCCCCTATTGTAGGGCGCATTGATGCAGTAACAGTCCCTATTGTAGGGGGCATTGATGCAGTAGCAGTCCCTATTGTAGGGGGCATTGATGCAGTAACAGTCCCTATTGTAGGGGGCATTGATGCAGTAACAGTCCCTATTGTAGGGGGCATTGATGCAGTAACAGTCCCTATTGTAGGGGGCATTGATGCAATAACAGTCCCTATTGTAGGGGGCATTGATGCAGTAACAGTCCCTATTGTAGGGGGCATTGATGCAGTAACAGTCCCTATTGTAGGGGGCATTGATGCAGTAACAGTCCCTATTGTAGGGGGCATTGATGCAGTAACAGTCCCTATTGTAGGGGGCATTGATGCAGTAACAGCCCCTATTGTAGCTGGCATTGATGCAGTAACAGTCCCTATTGTAGGGGGCATTGATGCAGTAACAGCCCCTATTGTAGGGGGCATTGATGCTCAGTGTGTATCTCGTTTAGACTACAGCTCAGTGTGTATCTCATTTAGACAACAGCTCAGTGTGTATCTCGTTTAGACAACAGCTCAGTGTGTATCTCGTTTAGACTACAGCTCAGTGTGTATCTCATTTAGACAAGAGCTCAGTGTGTATCTCATTTAGACAACAGCTCAGTGTGTATCTCGTTTAGACTACAGCTCAGTGTGTATCTCATTTAGACAAGAGCTCAGTGTATCTCATTTAGACAACAGCTCAGTGTGTATCTCGTTTAGACAACAGCTCAGTGTGTATCTCGTTTAGACAACAGCTCAGTGTGTATCTCATTTAGACAACAGCTCAGTGTGTATCTCATTTAGACAACAGCTCAGTGTGTATCTCGTTTAGACTACAGTTCAGTTCATCTCAAAAAATTGGACACTTCCTGATTGGTATTATTATAAATAATGACTAATTATTATTCACTCAAAAAAGTAATGTTTTTTTTCTCCATTTATATGATAAAATATGGTAATATCCCCTCTGTTGTGTAGTGATGGGCAGTCTTCTGTGAGCCGGATCATTTGTCTCCGTTCACCTAAAACATTTATTTTGACAGGAAGTTAATGCTGACAGGTCTCTTTTCCAGGTGACAATACAATACAAACTACACATTAAAATACATGAAAAACACGATCACAGAAAAATACATTCTTCAATAAAAAGGTCCCCTAACAACTGTCAAATGCCCCAGAGACACCAATGCCTCCCATTTAAGTGCATTGTAGATCGTTCCAAACGCAAGGTGCAAGGAATCCAAAGGCTGATTTAGAAAAAAAGAGCAGTGGTCCCCTATTGAAAAAAGAGCTGTTCACTAAAGAGGTGGACAAAACATGACTTTACTCAGAGAGAGCAGGAGGAAGGAGAGAGAGAAGGAGGAGAGTAGAGAGATGATTCAATACCCCCATCATCACCTGAAGACTGTACACCACAGAGACAAAGATGAAGTTACAGAGACCAGTTGGTAGACTGGAGACTGTTGAGCTGAGTCAGGACAGACTGATTTAAATAGTTATTACAGAGACCAGTTGGTGGACTGGAGACTGTTGAGCTGAGTCAGGACAGACTGATTTAAATAGTTATTAGAGACCAGTTGGTAGACTGGAGACTGTTGAGCTGAGTCAGGACAGACTGATTTAAATAGGTTTTCAGAGACACACTTTGGTTCTGGTAGAAAAACGTTTTAGGATAAAAACATGACTTTACTCAGCATAGAGTCTGTCAGAAGACACACATCACACCATTACAACAGTGGGACTGTTCTGGAATTACGGTTGCTGAGTTCACATTCATTAATATCCCACAAGTATTCAGTATTCAGGCCTCTGACTCAGCAACTCAAAGAAGTAACACTTGCATTTCCCTTGACCAGCAAGTCAACATATCTAGTATGATGTCTCAAAGGCCTCACATACATTGCAGATCAAATTGTATTGGTCACACACGTGGATAGCAGATATTATTGCGAGTGTAGCGAAATGCTTGTGCTTCTAGATCCGTAAAAACTGCTCTCCTTCATTATGAGTTGTTTTGCTTCTAGATCCGTAAAAACTGCTCTCCTTCATTATGAGTCATTTATGAGTTGTTGTGCTTCTAGATCTGTAAAAACTGCTCTCCTTCATTATGAGTTGTTGTGCTTCTAGATCTGTAAAAACTGCTCTCCTTCATTATGAGTTGTTGTGCTTCTAGATCTGTAAAAACTGCTCTCCTTCATTATGAGTTGTTGTGCTTCTAGATCTGTAAAAACTGCTCTCCTTCATTATGAGTTGTTGTGCTTCTAGATCTGTAAAAACTGCTCTCCTTCATTATGAGTTGTTGTGCTTCTAGATCTGTAAAAACTGCTCTCCTTCATTATGAGTTGTTGTGCTTCTAGATCTGTAAAAACTGCTCTCCTTCATTATGAGTTGTTGTGCTTTGACTGCTCATCAGAATACATTTCTCTACGCTACATATTGCAACGTGAATGCATCTCAAGAGGAATATTCCTCCAACACACGACAACAAGCCGACTAGGTAAATACACTATTGTTCTAGGGTATATAGGGTGATGTTTTACATTACATGGTAAAAACAGTAGCAGAGAAAAGGTCCATCCTGAGTGATAAAGTCTCTGAAGGACTTGACCAGCAGCTACACAGCTGTCAGAGTTGAGGCTGCTGTGGTGCGCTGTGTACAGTAGACTATTTAATTGCCTTCTTCTGAACATGATCAACAATCATGCATGTCAGCGCAGTGCATAAAGCGTTACAGAGAAGATATCTACAACAGACGTGCTTCTGTAATACATGCCTTAACCAGTGTTTATATGCCAGCAATTCATGTATGGTTACTATCCATACTGCTTATCCTGTTTATCTATCCTCTTGGCATAGTTCTGGGTACAGAACAGTATTCAGGCCTTCCATTGGTGGTTGTGTCTAAGATGGCTACCAGGCGATCATTCTTACACAACCAGTATGGCCGATCGGTGAAGTCATCACACCCGGTCACTTCCTCATACGAACCTCTACCAAGATGGCTGTCTGTTTACATATTAGCATTGTTAGCCACACAGCATGCTAACTCCCTACCACTAATGGTGCTGGTTTTATTATTGCTATATATTCAGCCTGCTAGCCTAGCGTGCTAAGTTATTACCTTTTGCTAGCTGTATATATTGTGTGCTAAGTTTATCATATAAGCCCATTGCGAACACCTTACTACATAGAGCCATGAGGCGGCAGGTCGCCTCGAGAAAAGCGTTGGGCCAGTAAACGAAAGGTTGCTGGATCGAATCCCCCTGCTGCATTCAGAAAGTATTTAGACCCCTTGACTTTTCCCACATTTTTGACATTTATAACCTTATTCTAAAATGGATTAAATCGTTTTTTTTTTCTTCAATCTACACACAATTCCCCATAATGACAAAGCAAAAACAGGTTTTAGACATTTTTGCAAAAAAAAATAGAAATCACATTTCCAAAAGTATTCAGACCCTTTACTCAGTACTTCGTTTGGCAGCGTTTACAGACTTGAGTCTTCCTGGGTATGACGCTACAAGCTTGGCACACCTGTATTTGGGGAGTTTCTCCCATTCTTCTCTAGTCTACCTTTAAGGTAATAGAGAAGAGCACCTGGTGATTTTGGCAGATAAAGGTCATTACGACCCCAGAGACAAATCTTAGTACCTGAGAAGAGCCTGATAAGACTGTCCCTTCTGCAACTCCCTACGTGTGACCTCTGTCGCGACCCCGACAATACAGAAGTCTCTCACCAACTCAGCCTCCAGATTACTGGCACAGTTAAAGGTCATTACGACCCCAGAGACAAATCTTAGTACCTGAGAAGAGCCTGATAAGACTGTCCCTTCTGCAACTCCCTACGTGTGACCTCTGTCGCGACCCCGACAATACAGAAGTCTCTCACCAACTCAGCCAGGCATTGATTGCTTCTGTATGCAATAGCTGGTCCTTTCACTATATGCATTGTCCCTGTCAAATAAATCAGCACCTATTACAGACTACATAAACTACACCAAAGATGTCTGATATAAAGAACTAATGCTTCTGACACAGTGCTATATATGGAGTGGCAGGTAGACTAGTGCCATATATGGAGTGGCAGGTAGACTAGTGCTATATATGGAGTGGCAGGTAGACTAGTGCTATATATGGAGTGGCAGGTAGACTAGTGCTATATATGGAGTGGCAGGTAGACTAGTGCCATATATGGAGTGGCAGGTAGACTAGTGCCATATATGGAGTGGCAGGTAGACTAATGGTTAAGAGCGTGGGGCCAGTAACCAATGTCACTAGTTCAAATCCCTGAACCAACAAGATGAAAAGTCTGCCAATGTACCCTTGAGCAAGGCACTTAACCCTAATTGTTCCTGTAAGTTGCTCTGGATAAGAGCGTCTGCTAAATGACTAAAATGTAAATATATGCATATTCCTATATAGTCATAGTTAAGGTCCTTGTAACTCCAGGATAGTGGGTTTGATTCCTGGGACCATCCAAACATGTCTGTTAAATGGCACATAGGGGGCCTCCAGGGTGGCGCAGTAGTCTAAGGCATCGCAGTGCTAGCTGTGCCACCAGAGACCCTGGGTTCCGCCCAGGCTCTGTCAAAGCCGGCCGCCATGGGGCGACGCACAATGGGCCCAGCGTCGTCCGGGTTAGGGAGGGTTTGGCCGGTAGGGATATCCTTGTCTCAACGCGCACTGGCGACTCCTGTGGTGGGCCGGGCGCAGTGCGCGCTGTCCAGGTCGCCAGGTGCACGGTGTTTCCTCCGACACATTGGTGCAGCTGGCTTCCGGGTTGGAGGCGCGCTGTGTTAAGAAGCAGTGCGGCTTGGTTGGGTTGTGTTTCGGAGGATGCATGGCTTTCGACCTTAGTCTCTCCCGAGCCCGTACGGGAGATGTAGCGATGAGACAAGATAGTAAATACTAACAATTGGATACAACGAAATGTAGTCATAGGTAAGGTCCTTGTAACTCCAGGATAGTGGGTTTGATTCCTGGGACCATCCAAACATGTCTGTTAAATGGCACATAATACTATTATTATAGATCATTTCACATTTAAACCGATGACAGACTGAGAACACTGGCCTCATCTTCCTCATTCTTCGTCGTCTCCTTGTTCTTTATTAATGACGTCCACGCCTCCTGTTTAAACGGGATGAGAGACAGGATTAGAACAGAACTGTCTAATAGCACCTCACATGATCAGTCAACTAACAGTCACCTGTCCTCATTCATTACAGCTACAGTGGTGGTTGTACTCATTCATTACAGCTACAGTGGTGGTTGTACTCATTCATTACAGCTACAGTGGTGGTTGTATTCATTCATTACAGCTACAGTGGTGGTTGTATTCATTCATTACAGCTACAGTGGTGGTTGTACTCATTCATCACAGTGGTGGTTGTATTCATTCATTACAGCTACAGTGGTGGTTGTATTCATTCATTACAGCTACAGTGGTGGTTGTACTCATTCATTACAGCTACAGTGGTGGTTGTACTCATTACAGCTACAGTGGTGGTTGTACTCATTACAGCTACAGTGGTGGTTGTACTCATTCATTACAGCTACAGTGGTGGTTGTACTCATTCATTACAGTGGTTTTACTCATTCATTACAGCTACAGTGGTGGTTGTATTCATTCATTACAGCTACAGGGGTGGTTGTACTCATTCATTACAGCTACAGTGGTGGTTGTACTCATTCATTACAGCTACAGTGGTGGTTGTATTCATTCATTACAGTGGTGGTTGTACTAATTCATTACAGCTACAGTGGTGGTTGTATTCATTCATTACAGCTACAGTGGTGGTTGTATTCATTCATTCATTACAGCTACAGTGGTGGTTGTATTCATTCATTCATTACAGCTACAGTGGTGGTTGTACTCATTCATTACAGCTACAGTGGTGGTTGTACTCATTCATTACAGCTAGAGTGGTGGTTGTACTCATTCATTACAGCTAGAGTGGTGGTTGTACTCATTCATTACAGCTACAGTGGTGGTTGTATTCATTCATTACAGCTACAGTGGTGGTTGTACTCATGATTTGCACTTTTCGCACCAAAGTACGTTCATCTCTAGGAGACAGAACGCGTCTCCTTCGTGAGCGGTATGACGGCTGCGTGGTCCAATGGTGTTTATATTGTGTGTGTACTATTGTTTGTACAGATGAACATGGTACCTTCAGGCGTTAAAGTAGTAGCTCCACCACATAACACTACCACACCAGGAAGTAACACTACCACACCAGGAAGTAACTCCACCCATAACACTACCACACCAGGAAGTAACACTACCACACCAGGAAGTAACTCCACCCATAACACTACCACACCAGGAAGTAACTCCACCCATAACACTACCACACCAGGAAGTAACTCCACCACAGAACACTACCACACCAGGAAGTAACTCCACCCCATAACACTACCACACCAGGAAGTAACTCCACCCATAACACTACCACACCAGGAAGTAACTCCACCACAGAACACTACCACACCAGGAAGTAACTCCACCCCATAACACTACCACACCAGGAAGTGTGACTTACCTTTCTGAAGGTCAATATCCTTTTTTTTATCAACAGGTAGAGACCTCCAGCTACAGCTACAGCTTCAACAAGAACTGCTCCAAGAACTGTCAGCCAGCAGGAATGACACGTCTTAGGAAACATCTGATCTGAAACACAGGATGTAGAATTATTACAATACCTAATGCTTATTACACATTAAATGACTTTTAAACAGGATTTACTGTACAGATAGTGCCTTCATTCAAATATCCAAAACTCTCACCTGGAACATGAACCTGTCTCTCCTTCATGTGTTTGATCTCCAACTGTTGAACGCGACAGGTGAAGGTGTTGTTGTCAGACTTCGGGACGATGACATGGCTTGTCACAGTGTAGCAGCCTTCACGGTCTCTGGACATCTCTGTAGGTCCAGCAGCAGGGAGGACACGTCCCTGAGCGTCACACCACTCCATGACAGGCTCTGGGTAGCAGCCTTCAGCCTCACACCGCAGGACCACCTCATCGCCTTCCATTCTCTCAATGATGATAACTGGTCTGGACACAGCACCTATACAGATATACCACGGCTTTCAGCCAATCAGCATTCAGGGCTCAAACCACCTAGTTTATAATGTTTGTGATATCAGACCGTATACCACAGTTACATGGACTTGGGTTAAGGTAAGTATGTAGTCTAACCAATCTACAGTATGTAACTAATACTCATCATGCAATGGACTTGACATTGAACTCACCCCTGATTTCATGAGATCTGTCTCTTAAGGGGGTTTGGGTGGTCAGCAGGTGTGTTGACTCACCAACAAGGAGTTGAATGATGGTTTTCTGGTGGTCCAGCAGTGGAATGTAACAGGTGTAGTTGCCAGCATCAGAGAGTTTCACTCTGGTCAACTTTAAACTAGTGTTGCCATTCTCTAGTTCTTCTTTAAACAGTGAGGTCCTTCCCCTGAAGACTGGATTCTGGAGCACAAGATCGTCCTTCTCATCTCTGTAAAGATGGACCTCTTTTGGTTTTAGGTCCGGTCTCTGCCACTCTATTGACTGATGCACAGCACTGACTGTGTGTCTCAGGGTACAAGGCAGGATGACGTCATCACCAACTAAGGCCACAATGGGTTGAACTGTCCGTGAGAAAAACAGATTACAGATTCATATATTTTAAGACAAAGCAAGATATATGCCTACTGAATGTTGAGCATGTGGATAGTGACTCCCACAACAGCTAAGGTCATTTGAACCATGAAATGGTCTATGAACATTGAGTAACATCAGTCCTACAAATGTGAACTTTACTCTCATACACAATTCAATAAAGTGTCTCACTAAATAGTAGGGATCAGTTAGAACAATCTGTTTATTGATGAGTTGATCGGAGGTGTTTGAATCAATCACAGATATGAAAAAGGCTGCATTTCCACAGACAGCTGATCTCTCTTTGGTGAGAGCTTTCACATGATGCTAGGCGACCTCAGGAGACACTTTTAAAAGGTCCAATCTGAAGATCAAATAATTTCTGGGTAACTTAAGTTAAGTTAAAGAGATCACGTTTTTTTGTGATAGAATAGAAGTGGCATCTCCAGCACTAAAATGGCATAATCATAATTTTCACAATTCCACAGCATTATTCCAACCTCAGTGTGTAAATATAAAACACAGGAGGGGAAATCTGATTTTTGACTGCACTGGGCCTTTAATAGTTCTGAACAGTTACCTGCAGACATTTCAGCAATCAGCTGTCGAAACAATAACAAAGGCTATTCCGTGCCCGTGTTTCGGTTAAAAGCTTTAGGAAGGGACTGAAACCACAGTTAATAGCAATACCTGACCCTGACAGCAAGATGTTACACCTGCAAATCAGTGTACACGACAAATAAACTTTGATTTGGCCCCGGTTTACAAGAAGCATCTTAAGGCTACGTTTATCGTTAGAACCGTAGGATCCTATCCGATGCTTTCAGGAAACCGGGCCCTATCCCATTCTACAGAAGCTGTGTATAATCCACATTAGTCCTAGCAAGCTAACTTACTTACCAACTGTATCACTAGATGTTGATGATATTCCGATGATGTACATTGACATTGTACACAACCAGAAGGGCAAAGAAGTCTTCATATTGGCTGACTTGCCTAGTTAAATAAAGGTTCAATATAACAAATATATTCTGAATTTTCGGAATTCTGATCCGTCGCTCGATGGTTCTCCTTTGGTTTTTGTTTATCGGCAGTTGTTGTCCAATGTTATTGTTGAGTATTGATATTCTAGTATCATACTCTATACCATCTACTGCACCTGTACGTTGAAACGCTTGGAATGTTCTTCCTATGAAACGCATTAAACAATGCCAACGTTAATTTATACTCCCGTCTCATGTCCTGTCCTGTCCTTATATTAGTAGTATAAGTAATCCAGTGTGCTATACAACACAACTTTCGCTGTAGAAAGACGCAAACAAAACGTGGAGGTAGCCAGTCGAGTAACGCAAGCTAGCTTTTGATGTCACGGCAACGAGACCGGAAGTTTCGCTGCGGAAAGAAGGGTCACGAGGTAAAAGAGAGAAAAAAGAAGGAGGTTCTGGGAGTAAGGGACCGTCTGAAAAGTATGAGAAAGAAAAATAAACTCGAAAATGTCTGCATTTGGTTGGAAATATAGGAACATTTGATGAATCTGTGGAACAATGGAGTTCTTACTCAGAACGTTGGAGTTCTTTGTGTTGGCAAATGGAATTAAAGTATTAAAGAGTCGTTGTGCCAACATTTTTGACTGTTATGGGAGGAAAAATATTCAATCTACTGCGCAGCCTAGTAACGCCTGAAAAACCTGGTGATAAATCATAAGATGAAATTGTGGCTACCTTAAAAGGACAGTAATTCTCCCAAACCGCTGATAATCGCAGAGAGATTCAGGTTTCCTAAAATAAATCAAGAGGAGGGGGAATCAATCTCACAGTTTGTGGCTGTATTGAAACAGTTATCTGAACACTGTGAATTTGGGCGATCAATGAGTGACTCTATACGTGATAGGTTAGTGTGTGGCATGCGCAGCGAGGCAATTCAGAAACCCCTTTTGACTGAGAATAACTTAACATTGCAGAGAGCAATAGAAGTTGAGTACGTCAATGGAAAATAAAGACGTTTTCTTCTTTAACGGAACCCAATGATTTATGAAAACTTACTTGATGTCCTCATTGTGGTTTTACAGACGGGATCAGGGCCAGCCCTCCCATTAGACCGTCGCCTATGGCAGCACTTGAATTTGAGACGATATTTTGACAATTGTCTGCCGCCCTCCGTCGCCCCTGTTCGGTCACTACACCGCCCGCGGCGCCCAGCCACCAGCTCATAGTGTTGCTACAGTTCCCCCCCCCCCCCCACCCCATTCCCCCTTCTCCCGAAGTTCACTCACACTATCCTTGGTAGGAATGGTGATGTCTGTCTTTATATGGGATTATCCAATTGTGAAACATGAATAAATTAATCTGCCAAACAAATGATTGTATTTTTGAGGAAGACGATTAGTGATTTAAGGCAGTAGCCTAACCTAACCTGATAACGTTAGTGATTAAGACAGTAGCCTAACCTGATAACGTTAGTGATTAAAACAGTAGCCTAACCTAACCTGATAACGTTAGTGATTAAAACAGTAGCCTAACCTAACCTGATAACGTTAGTGATTAAAACAGTAGCCTAACCTACCTGATAACGTTAGTGATTAAAACAGTAGCCTAACCTAACCTGATAACGTTAGTGATTAAAACAGTAGCCTAACCTAACCTGATAACGTTAGTGATTAAAACAGTAGCCTAACCTAACCTGATAACGTTAGTGATTAAAACAGTAGCCTAACCTAACCTGATAACGTTAGTGATTAAAACAGTAGCCTAACCTAACCTGATAACGTTAGTGATTAAAACAGTAGCCTAACCTAACCTGATAACGTTAGTGATTAAAACAGTAGCCTAACCTAACCTGATAACGTTAGTGATTAAGACAGTAGCCTAACCTAACCTGATAACGTTAGTGATTAAAACAGTAGCCTAACCTAACCTGATAACGTTAGTGATTAAAACAGTAGCCTAACCTAACCTGATAACGTTAGTGATTAAGACAGTAGCCTAACCTAACCTGATAACGTTAGTGATTAAAACAGTAGCCTAACCTAACCTGATAACGTTAGTGATTAAAACAGTAGCCTAACCTAACCTGATAACGTTAGTGATTAAGACAGTAGCCTAACCTAACCTGATAACGTTAGTGATTAAAACAGTAGCCTAACCTAACCTGATAACGTTAGTGATTAAAACAGTAGCCTAACCTAACATGCCACACACTCACGTATAGAGTCACTCATTGATCACCCAAATTCACAGTGTTCAGATAACTGTTTCAATACAGCCACAAACTGTGAGATTGATTCCCCCTCCTCTTGATTTATTTTAGGAAACCTGAATCTCTCTGCGATTATCAGCGGTTTGGGAGAATACTGTCCCTTTATAGTGCACTACAATAGGGTACCATTTGGGAAGGAAATAAGTTCGTTCTTACAACAAAGAACCACTGGGGAGCGACAGACAACAATAGACAACTCTGTACAATAGAAAATAAATACATAAATAAATTACATTATAATGACAATCACTGCAGACAGTGTGTGTCTGTGTGTAACTGGGGTCATACTGACACACAATGAAAATCACTTTGTTCAACAGACCTGGAGATATTTATGGGTTTCTGATGGATCAGCAGAGTGATTGGTGACAGATTGGTAACATGATGAGTTCAGGGTTCTCCATGTTTTCTCCCAGGTCAGCAATGTATTGCTTCGTTCCAAATGGAACCCTATTCCCTATGTAGTGCACTACTTTAGACCAGGGTCTATTTCAACCCTATTCCCTATGTAATGCACTACTTTAGACCAGGGTCTATTTCAACCCTATTCCCTATGTAGTGCACCACTTTAGACCAGGGTCTATTTGAACCCTATTCCCTATGTAGTGCACTACTTTAGACCAGGGTCTATTTCAACCCTATTCCCTATCTAGTGCACTACTTTAGACCAGGGTCTATTTCAACCCTATTCCCTATGTAGTGCACTATTTTAGACCACAGGCTATTTGAGAAGGCTATATCAGATATGTTTCTTAGAGTAGGTCTCGGCTATAGTCTATATCAGATACGTTTCTTAGAGTAGGTCTCGGCTATAGTCTATATCAGATACGTTTCTTAGAGTAGGTCTTGGCTATAGTCCATATCAGATATGTTTCTTAGAGAAGGTCTAGGCTATAGGCTATATCAGATACGTTTCTTAGAGTAGGTCTAGGTTATAGGCTATATCAGATAGGTTTCTTAGAGGAGGTCTAGGCTATAGGCTATATCAGATACGTTTCAGTGAGATATACCTGCTGGAGCGCGTGCTATGAGTGAGTGCTGCTATGGTGACCAGTGAGATAAGGCGGGGCTTTTTAAAATTAATTTTTATTTATTTTACCTTTATTTAACTAGGCAAGTCAGTTAAGAACAAATTCTTATTTACAATGACGGCCTAGGAACAGTGGGTTAACTGCCTGTTCAGGGGCAGAACGACAGATTTGTACCTTGTCAGCTCGGGGATTTGAACTTTCAACCTTACGGTTACTAGTCCAATGCTCTAACCACTAGGCTACCCTGCCGCCCCAAGGCGGGGCTTTACCAAGCAGAGACTTGTAGATGGCCTGGAGCCAGTTGGTAAGGTGACGAGTATGAATCGAGGGCCAGCCAACAAGAGCGTACAGGTCACAGTGGTGGGTAGTGTATGGGGCTTTGGTGACAAAACGGATGGCACTGGGATCCAATTTGTTGAGAAGAGTGTTGGAGGCTATTTTGTAAATGACATCGCCAAAATCAAGGATCTGTAGGATGGTCAGTTTTACGAGGGTATGTTTGGCAGCATGTGTGAAGGATGCTTTGTTGCGAAATTGGAAGCCGATTCTAGATTTAATTTTGGATTGGAGATGCTTAATGTGAGTCTGGAAGGAGGATTTACAGTCTAACCAGACACCTAGGTATTTGTAGTTGTCCACGTATTCTAAGTCAGAACCGTCCAGAATAGTGATGCTGGATGGGCTGGCAGGTGTAGGCAGTGAACGGTTGAAGAGCATGCATTTAGTTTTACTTGCATTCAAGAGCAGTTGGAGGCCACGGAAGGAGAGTTGTATGGCATTGAATCTCGTCTGGAGGTTAGTTAACACAGTGTCCAAAGAAGGGCCAGAAGTATAGAGAATGGTGTCGTCTACCCTGTGGCACCCCCATAGAGTCGGCCAGAGCTCCGGACAACAGGCCTTCCGATTTGACACACTGAACTCTATCAGAGAAGTAGTTGATGAACCAGGTGAGGCAATCATTTGAGAAACAAAGACTGTTGAGTATGCCAATAAGAATGTGGTGATTGAGAGTCGAAAGCCTTGGCCAGGTCGATGAATATGGCTGCACAGTAATGTCTCTTATCGATGGCGGTTATCATATCGTTTAGGATCTTGAGCGTGGCTGAGGTGCACCCATGACCAGCTCTGAAACCAGATTGCATAGCGGAGAAGGTACGGTGGGATTCTAAATGGTCGGTCATCTGTTTGTTACCTTGGCTTTCGAAGACCTTAGAAAGGCAGGTTAGGATAGATATAGATTTGTAGCAGTCTGGGTCTAGAGTTTCTCCCCCTTTTGAAGAGGGGGATGACCGCGGCAGCTTTCCAATCTTTGGGAATCTCAGACAATACGAAAGAGGTTGAACAGGCTAGTGATGGTGGTTGCAACAATTTCGGCAGATCATTTTAGAAAGAGAGGGTCCAGATTGTCTTGCCCGGCTGATTTGTAGGGGTCCAGATTTTGCAGCTCTTTCAGAACATCAGCTACCTGGATTTGGGTGAAGGAGAAATGGGGGAGGAAGGTGCGATTTGCGGTGGGGAGTGCAGGGCTGTTGACCGGGGTAGGGGGAGCCAGGTGGAAAGCATGGCCAGCCGTAGAAAAATGCTTATTGAAATTCTATATTATAGCGGATTTATCGGTGGTGACAGTGTTTCCTAGCCTCAGTACAGTGGGCAGCTGGGAGGAGGTGCTCTAATTCTCCATAGACTTTACAGTGTCCCAGAACTTTGAGTTTGTGCTACAGGATGCAAATACAGTGCCTTGCGAAAGTATTCGGCCCCCTTGAACTTTGCGACCATTTGCCACATTTCAGGCTTCAAACATAAAGATATAAAACTGTATTTTTTTGTGAAGAATCAACAACAAGTGGGACACAATCATGAAGTGGAACGACATTTATTGGATATTTCAAACTTTTTTAACAAATCAAAAACTGAAAAATTGGGCGTGCAAAATTATTCAGCCCCTTTACTTTCAGTGCAGCAAACTCTCTCCAGAAGTTCAGTGAGGATCTCTGAATGATCCAATGTTGACCTAAATGACTAATGATGATAAATACAATCCACCTGTGTGTAATCAAGTCTCCGTATAAATGCACCTGCACTGTGATAGTCTCAGTATCTGCTTGAAAAAGCCTGCCTTAGCTTTCCTAACTGACTGTGTATATTGGTTCCTAACTTCCCTGAAAAGTTGCATATCGCGGGGGCTATTTGATGCTAATGCAGAATGCCACAGGATGTTTTTGTGCTGGTCAAGGGCAGTCAAGTCTGGAGAGAACCAAGGGCTATACCTGGTCCTTGTTAAAACAAAAATTGAAAGGGGCATGCTTATTTAAGATGGTGAGGAAGGCACTTTTAAAGAATGACCAGGCATCTTCTGACGGGATGAGGTCAATATCCTTCCAGGATACCCGGGCCAGGTCGATTAGATAGGCCTGCTCGCTCAAGTGTTTTAGGAAGCATTTGACAGTGATGAGGGGTGGGACGGGACAAGACAAACGGACGTCCGACTGCTACGCCATCTTGGAAGATACACGTCATGCATTTCATTAGGTGAGGATGTGTTTACAAACACGTCATGCATTTCATTAGGTGAGGATGTGTTTACAAACACGTCATGCATTTCATTAGGTGAGGATGTGTTTACAAACACGTCATGCATTTCATTAGGTGAGGATGTGTTGACAAACACGTCATGCATTTCATTAGGTGAGGACGTGTTTACAAACACATCATGCATTTCATTAGGTGAGGATGTGTTGACAAACACGTCATGCATTTCATTAGGTGAGGACGTGTTTACAAACACATCATGCATTTCATTAGGTGAGGATGTGTTGACAAACACGTCATGCATTTCATTAGGTGAGGATGTGTTGACAAACACATCATGCATTTCATTAGGTGAGGACGTGTTTACAAACACGTCATGCATTTCATTAGGTGAGGACGTGTTTACAAACACATCATGCATTTCATTAGGTGAGGATGTGTTGACAAACACGTCATGCATTTCATTAGGTGAGGATGTGTTGACAAACACGTCATGCATTTCATTAGGTGAGGATGTGTTGACAAACACGTCATGCATTTCATTAGGTGAGGACGTGTTTACAAACACGTCATGCATTTCATTAGGTGAGGACGTGTTTACAAACACGTCATGCATTTCATTAGGTGAGGACGTGTTTACAAACACATCATGCATTTCATTAGGTGAGGATGTGTTGACAAACACATCATGCATTTCATTAGGTGAGAATGTGTTTACAAACACATCATGCATTTCATTAGGTGAGGATGTGTTGACAAACACGTCATTTCTACAACACTTATTTATTATTTTTAGAAATAAGCGAATGATCATCTGTTGCCAAATAATGCTTGCTGGTGTGTGAACCTATTTTGAATGATTTTATTGATTTATGTGTAGATACATTTAGTCAATTTAATCAAATTAACTTTGAATTAAATTGCCAGTTGGATGCGGCGCCCTGCCTCTACCCTCTAACTCTTTTCTCCGTCCTCGACCTATTCTCTCTCCTCGACCTATTCTCTCTCCTCGACCTATTCTCTCTCCTCGACCTATTCTCTCTCCTCGACCTATTCTCTCTCCTCGACCTATTCTCTCTCCTCGACCTATTCTCTCTCCTCGACCTATTCTCTCTCCTCGACCTATTCTCTCTCCTCGACCTATTCTCTCTCCTCGACCTATTCTCTCTCCTCGACCTATTCTCTCTCCTCGACCTATTCTCTCTCCTCGACCTATTCTCTCTCCTCGACCTATTCTCTCTCCTCGACCTATTCTCTCTCCTCGACCTATTCTCTCTTCTCGACCTATTCCCTCTCCTCGACCTATTCTCTCTTCGACCTATTCTCTCTTCGACCTATTCTCTCTCCTCGACCTATTCTCTCTCCTCGACCTATTCTCTCTCCTCGACCTATTCTCTCTCCTCGACCTATTCTCTCTCCTCGACCTATTCTCTCTTCTCGACCTATTCCCTCTCCTCGACCTATTCTCTCTTCGACCTATTCTCTCTTCGACCTATTCTCTCTTCGACCTATTCTCTCTCTTCTCGACCGGTTCTGGTAGAAAACGTTTTAGGATAAAAACATGACTTTACTCAGCATAGAGTCTGTCAGAAGATACACATCACACTATTACAACAGTGGGACTGTTCTGGAATTACGGTTGCTGAGTTCACATTCAGTAATATCCCACAAGGCTTAGCGCCTCTGACACAACAACTCAAAGAAGTAACACTTGCATTTCCCTTGACCAGCAAGTCAACATATTTAGTATGATGTCTCAAAGGCCTCACATACATTACAGATACGTGTCCAACTGAATGAAACAGAGGAAGATGTGTCCAACTGAATGAAATGGAGGAAGATGTGTACAACTGAATGAAACGGAGGAAGATGTGTCCAACTGAATGAAATGGAGGAAGATGTGTCCAACTGAATGAAATGGAGGAAGATGTGTCCTCCTGAATGAAATGGAGGAAGATGTGTCCTACTGAATGAAATGGAGGAAGATGTGTCCTCCTGAATGAAATGGAGGAAGATGTGTCCAACTGAATGAAATGGAGGAAGAAGTGTCCTACTGAATGAAATGGAGGAAGATGTGTACAACTTGATGTATTCTAATAATGGATGTTTCATTTATTGGTGATGTTTATGTTGATGTATTGTGGTCTGACCTCTGCTGAGTTTATTACCAGTAACTGAAGTAGTTCACAGTAAGAGCTGACACAAGGCTGTGTATGTAGAGTTAGAAAATGTGGATCCTAACAACACTGTGGTCAGAGCAGCACAGGCCTTGTTAACACCTCAGACTCAGCAGCTGTAGATTCTTCAGTTGAGGCCTTTTCTCAGTGAGAGTAGATGAGACTGGGGAACAGACTAACACTGGGCTGTTTAACACCTCAGACTCAGCAGCTGTAGATTCTTCAGTTGAGGCCTTTTCTCAGTGAGAGTAGATGAGACTGGGGAACAGACTAACACTGGGCTGTTTAACACCTCAGACTCAGCAGCTGTAGATTCTTCAGTTGAGGCCTTTTCTCAGTGAGAGTAGAGGAGACTGGGGAACAGACTAACACTGGGCTGTTTAACACCTCAGACTCAGCAGCTGTAGATTCTTCAGTTGAGGCCTTTTCTCAGTAAGAGTAGAGGAGACTGGGGAACAGACTAACACTGGGCTGTTTAACACCTCAGACTCAGCAGCTGTAGATTCTTCAGTTGAGGCCTTTTCTCAGTGAGAGTAGATGAGACTGGGGAACAGACTAACACTGGGCTGTTTAACACCTCAGACTCAGCAGCTGTAGATTCTTCAGTTGAGGCCTTTTCTCAGTGAGAGTAGAGGAGACTGGGGAACAGACTAACACTGGGCTGTTTAACACCTCAGACTCAGCAGCTGTAGATTCTTCAGTTGAGGCCTTTTCTCAGTGAGAGTAGAGGAGACTGGGGAACAGACTAACACTGGGCTGTTTAACACCTCAGACTCAGCAGCTGTAGATTCTTCAGTTGAGGCCTTTTCTCAGTGAGAGTAGAGGAGACTGGGGAACAGACTAACACTGGGCTGTTTAACACCTCAGACTCAGCAGCTGTAGATTCTTCAGTTGAGGCCTTTTCTCAGTGAGAGTAGAGGAGACTGGGGAACAGACTAACACTGGGCTGTTTAACACCTCAGACTCAGCAGCTGTAGATTCTTCAGTTGAGGCCTTTTCTCAGTGAGAGTAGAGGAGACTGGGGAACAGACTAACACTGGGCTGTTTAACACCTCAGACTCAGCAGCTGTAGATTCTTCAGTTGAGGCCTTTTCTCAGTGAGAGTAGAGGAGACTGGGGAACAGACTAACACTGGGCTGTTTAACACCTCAGACTCAGCAGCTGTAGATTCTTCAGTTGAGGCCTTTTCTCAGTAAGAGTAGATGAGACTGGGGAACAGACTAACACTTTTAGACTCTAGTTTATTATGAAAATATTATTTAAGTTAAAATAATTAAGAATTAAATTAATTCTCTGCCCCCCTATTATACAACAGAAATGTTTATTTGTGTATTTATACTACCACGGTACCCAACCCTCTGATATGTGTATTTATACTACCACAATACCCTCTGAAATGTGTATTTATACTACCACAGTACCCTCTGATTTGTGTATTTATACTACCACAGTACCCTCTGATATGTGTATTTATACTACCACAGTACCCTCTGATTTGTGTATTTATACTACCACAGTACCCTCTGATATGTGTATTTATACTACCACAGTACCCTCTGATGTGTGTATTTATACTACCACAGTACCCAACCCTCTTATATGTGTATTTATACTACAACAGTACCCTCTGATATGTGTATTTATACTACCACAGTACCCTCTGATATGTGTATTTATACTACCACAGTACCCTCTGATATGTGTATTTATACTACCACAGTACCCTCTGATATGTGTATTTATACTACCACAGTACCCTCTGATTTGTGTATTTATACTACCACAGTACCCTCTGATATGTGTATTTATACTACCACAGTACCCTCTGATTTGTGTATTTATACTACCACAGTACCCTCTGATATGTGTATTTATACTACCACAGTACCCTCTGATATGTGTATTTATACTACCACAGTACCCTCTATGTGTATGTATACTACCACAGTACCCTCTGATGTGTGTATTTATACTACCACAGTACCCTCTGATATGTGTATGTATACTACCACCGTACCGAACCCTCTGATATGTGTATTTATACTACCACAGTACCCTCTGATATGTGTATTTATACTACCACAGTACCCTCTGATATGTGTATTTATACTACCACAGAACCCTCTGATATGTGTATTTATACTACCACAGTACCCTCTGATATGTGTATGTATACTACCACAGTACCCTCTGATATGTGTATTTATACTACCACAGTACCCTCTGATATGTGTATTTATACTACCACAGTACCCTCTATGTGTATGTATACTACCACAGTACCCTCTGATTTGTGTATTTATACTACCACAGTACCCTCTGATATGTGTATGTATACTACCACAGTACCCTCTGATATGTGTGTTTATACTACCACAGTACCCTCTGATATGTGTGTTTATACTACCACAGTACCCTCTGATATGTGTGTTTATACTACCACAGTACCCTCTGAAATGTGTATTTATACTACCACAGTACCCTCTGATGTGTGTATTTATACTACCACAGTACCAAACCCTCTGATATGTGTATTTATACTACCACAATACCCTCTGAAATGTGTATTTATACTACCACAGTACCATCTGATGTGTGTATTTATACTACCACAGTAACCTCTGATATGTGTATTTATACTACCACAGTACCCTCTGATGTGTGTATTTATACTACCACAGTACCCAACCCTCTGATATGTGTATTTATACTACCACAGTACCCTCTGATATGTGTATTTATACTACCACAGTACCCTCTGATATGTGTATTTATACTACCACACTACCCTCTGATGTGTGTATTTATACTACCACAGTACCCAACCCTCTGATATGTGTATTTATACTACCACAGTACCCTCTGATATGTGTATTTATACTACCACAGTACCCTCTGATATGTGTATTTATACTACCACAGTACCCTCTGATATGTGTATTTATACTACCACAGTACCCTCTGATATGTGTATTTATACTACCACAGAACCCTCTGATATGTGTATTTATACTACCACAGTACCCTCTGATATGTGTATTTATACTACCACAGTACCCTCTATTGTGTGTATTTATACTACCACAGTACCCTCTGATATGTGTATTCATACTACCACAGTACCCTCTGATATGTGTGTTTATACTACCACAGTGCACAACCCTCTTATGTGTGTTTATACTACCACAGTACCCTCTGATATGTGTATTTTTACTACCACAGTACCCACCCCTCTGATATGTGTATTTATACTACCACAGTACCCAACCCTCTGATATGTGTATTTATACTACCACAGTACCCTCTGATATGTGTATTCATACTACCACAGTACCCTCTGATATGTGTGTTTATACTACCACAGTGCACAACCCTCTTATATGTGTGTTTATACTACCACAGTACCCTCTGAAATGTGTATTTATACTACCACAGTACCCTCTGATGTGTGTATTTATACTACCACAGTACCCAACCCTCTGATATGTGTATTTATACTACCACAGTACCCAACCCTCTGATATGTGTATTTATACTACCACAGTACCAACCCTCTTATATGTGTATTTATACTACCACAGTACCCTCTGATATGTGTATTTATACTACCACAGTACCCTCTGATATGTGTATTTATACTACCACAGTACCCTCTGATATGTGTATTTATACTACCACGGTACCCAACCCTCTGATATGTGTATTTATACTACCACAGTAGCCTCTGATATGTGTATTTATACTACCACAGTACCCACCCCTCTGATATGTGTATTTATACTACCACAGTACCCACCCCTCTGATATGTGTATTTATACTACCACAGTACGTTCTGATATGTGTATTTATACTACCACAGTACCCAACCAGGAGCCTCCTACAGAGCTCACAGTTCATCACTGTCCTTTCCCTGGTGGGGAGAAGACCAGAAGAGGGTGATGTCCTTCCTGTCTCCAAGTTCTGCCTCAAAATGTGCTGGGGTGAGTTTTTACATAATAAATGAGAAGATTAGAAATGGTATTTTAATATTTTATTCTCTCATGATGTATCAATGTCTCAGGATGCCACTGGGTAAACATTATCTAACTGAATGATGAACCTTTCTGTGATGACATGTGGAAGAAGATAGCCTGTCTGGTATAATTATTGGTCAAGACTGGACAAGGAGGGTTGGATAAACTCCTCTGTATGTGGAACAGGTGTGACTATTTATCAGGTGTAACAATCAAACCTCCCTATTGGCTGTGTGTTCCACATTCTAAAGTAGAACCATAATTTTACTTGCTGAAATATTGTCCAGAAATGACCTCATTGGACAGAAAGGGGAACTCCTCCCACACGCATGTTGAACAAATATAATGTTTCCCTGAAACAAAGTATTCCTGTAGTTTAATGAAATATGAAACTAATTCATAGTATATCATACATCATGCAAGCCAACATTCAAGGCAACACTTTTACGTAAACAATTAGCAAATTAACGTCCACACCTTGAAATCACAACAACAGGTTATTTTACAGGAAGTAAAATTATGTGACCTGCTTCAGCTGTTTAAGAAATTAAAAATATTTTACTAAAGTGAAGCAGTCATTTTAAATATTATACATGCAGGTAGGGTAGACTGGGGAACAAAGTAACACAGGGGCAGTTGTAACAGATAAATAACGCCAATTAGAAACCAGGTAGAAAGCTCTTATTCAATGTGATAATGGTTGGTTAGTTTCTCTACATGACCAACAGGTTTTGTTTAAATCCATTGATGACTTTTAGTTTTATTGAAGGAAAAAATCTATTTGAGGTCCAAAAGTAAATATACTTGCCTCCTGTCTTTTAATTACATGATTGACCTGTGGAACATTCACCTACTGGGTCAATTGTAACATTTAATTCCCACCACTTGGTTGAATTGTAAATGACTGGTACGTCCTAGGAACATATTTACTGTGTAATGGTAGCTCAGATATGTTATTTACATAAAAATATGATTAATTTAACTTAAATAATATTTTCATAATAAACTAGAGTCTAAAAGTGTTAGTCTGTTCCCCAGTCTCCTCTACTCTCACTGAGAAAAGGCCTCAACTGAAGAATCTACAGCTGCTGAGTCTGAGGTGTTAAACAGCCCAGTGTTAGTCTGTTCCCCAGTCTCCTCTACTCTTACTGAGAAAAGGCCTCAACTGAAGAATCTACAGCTGCTGAGTCTGAGGTGTTAACCAGCCCAGTGTTAGTCTGTTCCCCAGTCTCCTCTACTCTCACTGAGAAAAGGCCTCAACTGAAGAATCTACAGCTGCTGAGTCTGAGGTGTTAAACAGCCCAGTGTTAGTCTGTTCCCCAGTCTCCTCTACTCTCACTGAGAAAAGGCCTCAACTGAAGAATCTACAGCTGCTGAGTCTGAGGTGTTAAACAGCCCAGTGTTAGTCTGTTCCCCAGTCTCCTCTACTCTCACTGAGAAAAGGCCTCAACTGAAGAATCTACAGCTGCTGAGTCTGAGGTGTTAAACAGCCCAGTGTTAGTCTGTTCCCCAGTCTCCTCTACTCTCACTGAGAAAAGGCCTCAACTGAAGAATCTACAGCTGCTGAGTCTGAGGTGTTAAACAGCCCAGTGTTAGTCTGTTCCCCAGTCTCCTCTACTCTCACTGAGAAAAGGCCTCAACTGAAGAATCTACAGCTGCTGAGTCTGAGGTGTTAAACAGCCCAGTGTTAGTCTGTTCCCCAGTCTCCTCTACTCTCACTGAGAAAAGGCCTCAACTGAAGAATCTACAGCTGCTGAGTCTGAGGTGTTAAACAGCCCAGTGTTAGTCTGTTCCCCAGTCTCCTCTACTCTCACTGAGAAAAGGCCTCAACTGAAGAATCTACAGCTGCTGAGTCTGAGGTGTTAAACAGCCCAGTGTTAGTCTGTTCCCCAGTCTCCTCTACTCTCACTGAGAAAAGGCCTCAACTGAAGAATCTACAGCTGCTGAGTCTGAGGTGTTAAACAGCCCAGTGTTAGTCTGTTCCCCAGTCTCCTCTACTCTCACTGAGAAAAGGCCTCAACTGAAGAATCTACAGCTGCTGAGTCTGAGGTGTTAAACAGCCCAGTGTTAGTCTGTTCCCCAGTCTCCTCTACTCTCACTGAGAAAAGGCCTCAACTGAAGAATCTACAGCTGCTGAGTCTGAGGTGTTAAACAGCCCAGTGTTAGTCTGTTCCCCAGTCTCCTCTACTCTCACTGAGAAAAGGCCTCAACTGAAGAATCTACAGCTGCTGAGTCTGAGGTGTTAAACAGCCCAGTGTTAGTCTGTTCCCCAGTCTCCTCTACTCTCACTGAGAAAAGGCCTCAACTGAAGAATCTACAGCTGCTGAGTCTGAGGTGTTAAACAGCCCAGTGTTAGTCTGTTCCCCAGTCTCATCTACTCTCACTGAGAAAAGGCCTCAACTGAAGAATCTACAGCTGCTGAGTCTGAGGTGTTAAACAGCCCAGTGTTAGTCTGTTCCCCAGTCTCCTCTACTCTCACTGAGAAAAGGCCTCAACTGAAGAATCTACAGCTGCTGAGTCTGAGGTGTTAAACAGCCCAGTGTTAGTCTGTTCCCCAGTCTCCTCTACTCTCACTGAGAAAAGGCCTCAACTGAAGAATCTACAGCTGCTGAGTCTGAGGTGTTAAACAGCCCAGTGTTAGTCTGTTCCCCAGTCTCCTCTACTCTCACTGAGAAAAGGCCTCAACTGAAGAATCTACAGCTGCTGAGTCTGAGGTGTTAAACAGCCCAGTGTTAGTCTGTTCCCCAGTCTCCTCTACTCTCACTGAGAAAAGGCCTCAACTGAAGAATCTACAGCTGCTGAGTCTGAGGTGTTAAACAGCCCAGTGTTAGTCTGTTCCCCAGTCTCCTCTACTCTCACTGAGAAAAGGCCTCAACTGAAGAATCTACAGCTGCTGAGTCTGAGGTGTTAACCAGCCCAGTGTTAGTCTGTTCCCCAGTCTCCTCTACTCTCACTGAGAAAAGGCCTCAACTGAAGAATCTACAGCTGCTGAGTCTGAGGTGTTAAACAGCCCAGTGTTAGTCTGTTCCCCAGTCTCCTCTACTCTCACTGAGAAAAGGCCTCAACTGAAGAATCTACAGCTGCTGAGTCTGAGGTGTTAAACAGCCCAGTGTTAGTCTGTTCCCCAGTCTCCTCTACTCTCACTGAGAAAAGGCCTCAACTGAAGAATCTACAGCTGCTGAGTCTGAGGTGTTAAACAGCCCAGTGTTAGTCTGTTCCCCAGTCTCATCTACTCTCACTGAGAAAAGGCCTCAACTGAAGAATCTACAGCTGCTGAGTCTGAGGTGTTAAACAGCCCAGTGTTAGTCTGTTCCCCAGTCTCCTCTACTCTCACTGAGAAAAGGCCTCAACTGAAGAATCTACAGCTGCTGAGTCTGAGGTGTTAAACAGCCCAGTGTTAGTCTGTTCCCCAGTCTCCTCTACTCTCACTGAGAAAAGGCCTCAACTGAAGAATCTACAGCTGCTGAGTCTGAGGTGTTAAACAGCCCAGTGTTAGTCTGTTCCCCAGTCTCCTCTACTCTCACTGAGAAAAGGCCTCAACTGAAGAATCTACAGCTGCTGAGTCTGAGGTGTTAAACAGCCCAGTGTTAGTCTGTTCCCCAGTCTCCTCTACTCTCCCTGAGAAAAGGCCTCAACTGAAGAATCTACAGCTGCTGAGTCTGAGGTGTTAAACAGCCCAGTGTTAGTCTGTTCCCCAGTCTCCTCTACTCTTACTGAGAAAAGGCCTCAACTGAAGAATCTACAGCTGCTGAGTCTGAGGTGTTAAACAGCCCAGTGTTAGTCTGTTCCCCAGTCTCCTCTACTCTTACTGAGAAAAGGCCTCAACTGAAGAATCTACAGCTGCTGAGTCTGAGGTGTTAAACAGCCCAGTGTTAGTCTGTTCCCCAGTCTCCTCTACTCTTACTGAGAAAAGGCCTCAACTGAAGAATCTACAGCTGCTGAGTCTGAGGTGTTAAACAGCCCAGTGTTAGTCTGTTCCCCAGTCTCCTCTACTCTTACTGAGAAAAGGCCTCAACTGAAGAATCTACAGCTGCTGAGTCTGAGGTGTTAAACAGCCCAGTGTTAGTCTGTTCCCCAGTCTCCTCTACTCTTACTGAGAAAAGGCCTCAACTGAAGAATCTACAGCTGCTGAGTCTGAGGTGTTAAACAGCCCAGTGTTAGTCTGTTCCCCAGTCTCCTCTACTCTTACTGAGAAAAGGCCTCAACTGAAGAATCTACAGCTGCTGAGTCTGAGGTGTTAAACAGCCCAGTGTTAGTCTGTTCCCCAGTCTCCTCTACTCTCCCTGAGAAAAGGCCTCAACTGAAGAATCTACAGCTGCTGAGTCTGAGGTGTTAAACAGCCCAGTGTTAGTCTGTTCCCCAGTCTCCTCTACTCTCACTGAGAAAAGGCCTCAACTGAAGAATCTACAGCTGCTGAGTCTGAGGTGTTAAACAGCCCAGTGTTAGTCTGTTCCCCAGTCTCCTCTACTCTCCCTGAGAAAAGGCCTCAACTGAAGAATCTACAGCTGCTGAGTCTGAGGTGTTAAACAGCCCAGTGTTAGTCTGTTCCCCAGTCTCCTCTACTCTCCCTGAGAAAAGGCCTCAACTGAAGAATCTACAGCTGCTGAGTCTGAGGTGTTAAACAGCCCAGTGTTAGTCTGTTCCCCAGTCTCATCTACTCTCCCTGAGAAAAGGCCTCAACTGAAGAATCTACAGCTGCTGAGTCTGAGGTGTTAAACAGTCCAGTACTGCTCTGACCACAGTGTTGTTAGGATCCACATTTTCTAACTCTACATACACAGCCTTGTGTCAGCTGTTACTGTGAACTACTTCAGTTACTGGTAATAAACTCAGCAGTGGTCAGACCACAATACATCAACATAAACAACACCAATAAATGAAACCATTATTGACATCTTCTGGTTTCCATTAAATGTGTTAGAGGCCAAATCTGAGGTGGAATCTTGATTGACATTTGTTTGCTTCCTCCATTTCATTCAGTAGGACACATCTTCCTCCATTTCATTCAGTAGGACACATCTTCCTCTTTCATTCAGTTGGACACATCTTCCTCCATTTCATTCAGTAGGACACATCTTCCTCCATTTCATTCAGTAGGACACATCTTCCTCCATTTCATTCAGTAGGACACATCTTCCTCCATTTCATTCAGTAGGACACATCTTCCTCCATTTCATTCAGTAGGACACATCTTCCTCCATTTCATTCAGTAGGACACATCTTCCTCCATTTCATTCAGTAGGACACATCTTCCTCATTTTCAGTCAGTTGTACACGTATCTGTAATGTATGTGAGGCTTTTGAGACATCATACTAAATATGTTGACTTGCTGGTCAAGGGAAATGCAAGTGTTACTTCTTTGAGTTGTTGTGTCAGAGGCGCTAAGCCTTGTGGGATTTTAATGAATGTGAACTCAGCAACCGTAATTCCAGAACAGTCCCACTGTTGTAATAGTGTGATGTGTATCTTCTGACAGACTCTATGCTGAGTAAAGTCATGTTTTTATCCTAAAACGTTTTTCTACCAGAACCAAAGTGTGGAGGCAGTCACTATTTAGAGCAGTCTAATCTCATTAACCCAGAACTATAATCTCATTAACCCAGAACTATAATCTCATTAACCCAGAACTATAATCTCATTAACCCAAAACTATAATCTCATTAACCCAGAACTATAATCTCATTAACCCAGAACTATAATCTGTGTGATTTATGTTCTGGGTCCATACGTGTTAGAAACCACAGTAGGTGAGTCACATGTTATTTGTTACAGCAGTTTCCATGGAAACATACAGAGGAGTTTATGCAAATCAGCCCTATCTGTCTTGACATCTGAAGGAGGAGTCTCTGAAAACCTATTTAAATCAGTCTGTCCTGACTCAGCTCAACAGTCTCCAGTCTACCAACTGGTCTCTGTAATAACTATTTAAATCAGTCTGTCCTGACTCAGCTCAACATTCTCCAGTCTACCAACTGGTCTCCGTAACTTCATCTTTGTCTCTGTGGTGTACAGTCTTCAGGTGATGATGGGGGTATTGAATCATCTCTCTACTCTCCTCCTCCTCTCTCTCCTTCCTCCTGCTCTCTCTCGTGTGGTGAACAGGTTCGATCCAGAGTGCAAAGAGTTCTTCCTGGAGGGGACAACTCCAATTCTCCCAGGTATTTTGGTTGGTGGGAAAGTCCAGGACCAGAACCGTTACAAGCCGATCTGCCAGTTGTTTAAATACATGAAGAACAAGGTTGTTTACAACACCTACATGTTTGCAACTCTCTACGACACGACCAACATGATCCCTGTGTTCTCAGCCTACACCTTCACTGGGGTCGGACCGAGAGAGAAAAGACCAGACACATGGATGATTGAACCTCAGGTAATTTAAACATCTTTTCAAATCGACATTTCATGCCAAGGTTGAACAATAACTTTCAATAGACAATTACTACTGTCTGTCTAGCAAGATACCATGTCTGTTTCATTCCTTAAAGGGATAGTTTCTAAAATAAAAAACAGAAACACCTTATTTACATGAGTATTCAGACCCTGGTTTTGCTTTGTCATTATGGGGTGTGTGTAGATTGTGTGTAGATTGATGAGGGAAAAGTATAATTTAATCAATTTTAGAATTAGAGGTCAGGTCTAATATACAGGTCTTGTCTAATATTCAGGTTAGGTCTAATATACAGGTCTACTATACAGGTCTACTATACAGGTCTACTATACAGGTCTACTATACAGGTCTACTATACAGGTCTAATATACAGGTCTAATATACAGGTCAGGTCTAATATACAGGTCTACTATACAGGTCTAATATACAGGTCAGGTCTAATATACAGGTCTACTATACAGGTCTAATATACAGGTCAGGTCTACTATACAGGTCTACTATACAGGTCTACTATACAGGTCTACTATACAGGTCTACTATACAGGTCTACTATACAGGTCTAATATACAGGTCTAATATACAGGTCAGGTCTAATATACAGGTCTACTATACAGGTCTAATATACAGGTCAGGTCTAATATACAGGTCTACTATACAGGTCTAATATACAGGTCAGGTCTAATATACAGGTCTACTATACAGGTCTAATATACAGGTCAGGTCTAATATACAGGTCTAATATACAGGTCTAATATACAGGTCTAATATACAGGTCTGATATACAGGTCAGGTCTAATATACAGGTCTACTATAAAGGTCTACTATACTGGTCTAATATACAGGTCTGATATACAGGTCAGGTCTAATATACAGGTCTGATATACAGGTCTAATATACAGGTCTGATATACAGGTCTAATATACAGGTCTAATATACAGGTCTAATATACAGGTCTAATATACAGGTCAGGTCTAATATACAGGTCTAATATACAGGTCTAATATACAGGTCTAATATACAGGTCAGGTCTAATATACAGGTCTAATATACAGGTCTAATATACAGGTCTATCATACAGGTCAGGTCTAATATACAGGTCTAATATACAGGTCTAATATACAGGTCTAATATACAGGTCTAATATACAGGTCTAATATACAGGTCTAATATACAGGTCTAATATACAGGTCAGGTCTAATATACAGGTCAGGTCTAATATACAGGTCAGGTCTAATATACAGGTCTATTATACAGGTCTAATATACAGGTCTAATATACAGGTCTAATATACAGGTCAGGTCTAATATACAGGTCAGGTCTAATATACAGGTCTATTATACAGGTCTAATATACAGGTCAGGTCTAATATACAGGTCAGGTCTAATATACAGGTCAGGTCTAATATACAGGTCTATTATACAGGTCTATTATACAGGTCTAATATACAGGTCTAATATACAGGTCAGGTCTAATATACAGGTCTGATATACAGGTCTAATATACAGGTCTGATATACAGGTCTAATATACAGGTCTGGTCTAATATACAGGTCTAAAATACAGGTCAGGTCTACTATACAGGTCTATTATACAGGTCTAAAATACAGGTCAGGTCTAATATACAGGTCTAATATACAGGTCTAATATACAGGTCGAATATACAGGTCAGGTCTAATATACAGGTCTAATATACAGGTCTAATATACAGGTCTAATATACAGGTCAGGTCTAATATACAGGTCTGATATACAGGTCTGATATACAGGTCTAATATACAGGTCAGGTCTAATATACAGGTCTAATATACAGGTCAGGTCTAATATACAGGTCTAATATACAGGTCTAATATACAGGTCTAATATACAGGTCTAATATACAGGTCAGGTCTAATATACAGGTCTAATATACAGGTCTAATATACAGGTATAATATACAGGTCAGGTCTAATATACAGGTCAGGTCTAATATACAGGTCTAATATACAGGTCAGGTCTAATATACAGGTATAATATACAGGTCAGGTCTAATATACAGGTATAATATACAGGTCTAATATACAGGTCAGGTCTAATATACAGGTCTAATATACAGGTATAATATACAGGTCAGGTCTAATATACAGGTCTAATATACAGGTATAATATACAGGTCAGGTCTAATATACAGGTCTAATATACAGGTATAATATACAGGTATAATATACAGGTATAATATACAGGTCTAATATACAGGTCAGGTCTAATATACAGGTATAATATACAGGTATAATATACAGGTCAGGTCTAATATACAGGTCAGGTCTACTATACAGGTCAGGTCTACTATACAGGTCAGGTCTAATATACAGGTCTAATATACAGGTCTAATATACAGGTCATATATCAGACCTGTATATTAGACCTGACCTGTATATTAGACCTGTATAATAGACCTGTATATTAGACCTGTATATCAGACCTGTATATTAGACCTGACCTGTATATTAGACCTGTATATTAGACCTGTATAATAGACCTGTATATTAGACCTGTATATCAGACCTGTATATTAGACCTGACCTGTATATTAGACCTGTATAATAGACCTGTATAATAGACCTGTATATTAGACCTGTATATTAGACCTGACCTGTATATTAGACCTGACCTGTATATTAGACCTGTATATTAGACCTGACCTGTATATTAGACCTTTATATTAGACCTGTATATTAGACCTGACCTGTATATTAGACCTGTATCTTAGACCTGACCTGTATATTAGACCTGACCTGTATATTAGACCTGTATATTAGACCTGTATATTAGACCTGTATATTAGACCTGTATATTAGACCTGACCTGTATAATAGACCTGTATAATAGACCTGTATATTAGACCTGTATATTAGACCTGACCTGTATAATAGACCTGTATATTAGACCTGTATATTAGACCTGTATATTAGACCTGTATATTAGACCTGTATATTAGACCTGACCTGTATAATAGACCTGTATAATAGACCTGTATATTAGACCTGTATATTAGACCTGACCTGTATATTAGACCTGTATATTAGACCTGTATATTAGACCTGTATATTAGACCTGTATATCAGACCTGTATATCAGACCTGTATATCAGACCTGTATATCAGACCTGACCTGTATATTATACCTGTATATTAGACCTGTATATCAGACCTGTATATTAGACCTGAAATGTGTATTAGACCCATATATTAGACCTGTATATTAGACCTGTATATTAGACCTGTATATCAGACCTGTATATTAGACCTGTATATTAGACCTGTATATTAGACCTGTATATCAGACCTGTATATTAGACCTGTATATTAGACCTGACCTGTATATTAGACCTGTATATTAGACCTGACCTGTATAGTAGACCTGTATAATAGACCTGTATATTAGACCTGTATATTAGACCTGTATAATAGACCTACAGGTCAGGTCTAATATACAGGTCTGATATACAGGTCTAATATACAGGTCTAATATACAGGTCAGGTCTAATCTACAGGTCTGATATACAGGTCAGGTCTAATATACAGGTCTGATATACAGGTCTAATATACAGGTATAATATACAGGTCAGGTCTAATATACAGGTCTGATATACAGGTATAATATACAGGTCTAATATACAGGTCTGATATACAGGTCAGGTCTAATATACAGGTCTAATATACAGGTCAGGTCTAATATACAGGTCTAATATACAGGTCTAATATACAGGTCTAATATACAGGTCAGGTCTAATATACAGGTCTAATATACAGGTCAGGTCTAATATACAGGTCTGATATACAGGTCTAATATACAGGTCAGGTCTAAAATACAGGTCTAATATATAGGTCAGGTCTAATATACAGGTATAATATACAGGTCAGGTCTAATATACAGGTCTAATATATAGGTCTGGTCTAATATACAGGTCTGATATACAGGTCAGGTCTAATATACAGGTATAATATACAGGTCTAATATACAGGTCTAATATACAGGTCTGATATACAGGTCTAATATACAGGTCTAATATACAGGTCTGATATACAGGTCAGGTCTAATATACAGGTCTAATATACAGGTCAGGTCTAATATACAGGTCTAATATACAGGTCTAATATACAGGTCTAATATACAGGTCAGGTCTAATATACAGGTCTAATATACAGGTCAGGTCTAATATACAGGTCTGATATACAGGTCTAATATACAGGTCAGGTCTAATATACAGGTATAATATACAGGTCAGGTCTAATATACAGGTCTAATATACAGGTCACATATACAGGTCTAATATACAGGTCAGGTCTACTATACAGGTCTAATATACAGGTCTAATATACAGGTAAGGTCTAATATACAGGTCTAATATACAGGTCTAATATACAGGTCAGGTCTACTATACAGGTCATGTCTAATATACAGGTATAATATACAGCTCAGGTATAATATACAGGTCAGGTCTAATATACAGGTCACATATACAGGTCTAATATACAGGTCTAATATACAGGTCTAATATACAGGTCTATTATACAGGTCTAATATACAGGACTAATATACAGGTCTATTATACAGGTCTAATATACAGGTCTAATATACAGGTCAGGTCTACTATACAGGTCTGATATACAGGTCTGATATACAGGTCTGATATACAGGTCAGGTCTATTATACAGGTCTAATATACAGGTCAGGTCTATTATACAGGTCAGGTCTAATATACAGGTCTAATATACAGGTCTAATATACAGGTCAGGTCTATTATACAGGTCAGGTCTAATATACAGGACTAATATACAGGACTAATATACAGGTCTATTATACAGGTCTAATATACAGGTCTAATATACAGGTCTATTATACAGGTCAGGTCTAATATACAGGTCTAATATACAGGTCAGGTCTAATATACAGGTCTGATATACAGGTCTAATATACAGGTCTGATATACAGGTCTAATATACAGGTCTGATATACAGGTCTAATATACAGGTCTAATATACAGGTCTAATATACAGGTCTAATATACAGGTCAGGTCTAATATACAGGTCTAATATACAGGTCTAATATACATGTCAGGTCTAATATACAGGTCTAATATACAGGTCTAATATACGGGTCTAATACACAGGTCAGGTCTAATATACAGGTCTGATATACAGGTCTGATATACAGGTCTAATATACAGGTCTAATATACAGGTCTAATATACAGGTCTAATATACAGGTCTAATATACAGGTCAGGTCTAATATACAGGTCTAATATACAGGTCTATTATACAGGTCTATTATACAGGTCAGGTCTAATATACAGGTCTAATATACAGGTCTATTATACAGGTCTATTATACAGGTCTATTATACAGGTCTAATATACAGGTCAGGTCTAATATACAGGTCTATTATACAGGTCAGGTCTAATATACAGGTCTATTATACAGGTCTAATATACAGGTCTAATATACAGGTCAGGTCTAATATACAGGTCAGGTCTAATATACAGGTCTAATATACAGGTCTAATATACAGGTCAGGTCTAATATACAGGTCTAATATACAGGTCAGGTCTAATATACAGGTCTAATATACAGGTCTATTATACAGGTCTATTATACAGGTCTAATATACAGGTCAGGTCTAATATACAGGTCTGATATACAGGTCTAATATACAGGTCTATTATACAGGTCTAATATACAGGTCAGGTCTAATATACAGGTCTGATATACAGGTCTAATATACAGGTCTGATATACAGGTCTAATATACAGGTCTAAAATACAGGTCAGGTCTAAAATACAGGTCAGGTCTAATATACAGGTCTATTATACAGGTCTACTATACAGGTCAGGTCTAATATACAGGTCTAATATACAGGTCAGGTCTAATATACAGGTCTAATATACAGGTCTAATATACAGGTCTATTATACAGGTCTATCATACAGGTCAGGTCTAATATACGGGTCTAATACACAGGTCAGGTCTAATATACAGGTCTGATATACAGGTATAATATACAGGTCTAATATACAGGTCTAATATACAGGTCTATCATACAGGTCTAAAATACAGGTCTAATATACAGGTCTAATATACAGGTCTAATATACAGGTCTATTATACAGGTCTATCATACAGGTCAGGTCTAATATACGGGTCTAATACACAGGTCAGGTCTAATATACAGGTCTGATATACAGGTATAATATACAGGTCTGATATACAGGTCTGATATACAGGTCTGATATACAGGTCTGATATACAGGTCTAATATACAGGTCTAATATACAGGTCTAATATACAGGTCTAATATACAGGTCTATCATGCAGGTCAGGTCTAATATACAGGTCTAACATACAGGTCAGGTCTAATATACAGGTCTAATATACAGGTCAGGTCTAATATACAGGTCTAATATACAGGTCAGGTCTAATATACAGGTCAGGTCTAATATACAGGTATAATATACAGGTATAATATACAG
Source organism: Oncorhynchus kisutch (assembly GCF_002021735.2). Taxonomy (NCBI): domain Eukaryota; kingdom Metazoa; phylum Chordata; class Actinopteri; order Salmoniformes; family Salmonidae; genus Oncorhynchus; species Oncorhynchus kisutch. The sequence continues at coordinate 5,731,950 of NC_034189.2, read as the reverse complement.
GTCAGGTCTAATATACAGGTCAGGTCTACTATACAGGTCAGGTCTACTATACAGGTCAGGTCTAATATACAGGTCTAATATACAGGTCTAATATACAGGTCATATATCAGACCTGTATATTAGACCTGACCTGTATATTAGACCTGTATAATAGACCTGTATATTAGACCTGTATATCAGACCTGTATATTAGACCTGACCTGTATATTAGACCTGTATATTAGACCTGTATAATAGACCTGTATATTAGACCTGTATATCAGACCTGTATATTAGACCTGACCTGTATATTAGACCTGTATAATAGACCTGTATAATAGACCTGTATATTAGACCTGTATATTAGACCTGACCTGTATATTAGACCTGACCTGTATATTAGACCTGTATATTAGACCTGACCTGTATATTAGACCTTTATATTAGACCTGTATATTAGACCTGACCTGTATATTAGACCTGACCTGTATATTAGACCTGTATATTAGACCTGTATATTAGACCTGTATATTAGACCTGTATATTAGACCTGACCTGTATAATAGACCTGTATAATAGACCTGTATATTAGACCTGTATATTAGACCTGACCTGTATAATAGACCTGTATATTAGACCTGTATATTAGACCTGTATATTAGACCTGTATATTAGACCTGTATATTAGACCTGACCTGTATAATAGACCTGTATAATAGACCTGTATATTAGACCTGTATATTAGACCTGACCTGTATATTAGACCTGTATATTAGACCTGTATATTAGACCTGTATATTAGACCTGTATATCAGACCTGTATATCAGACCTGTATATCAGACCTGACCTGTATATTATACCTGTATATTAGACCTGTATATCAGACCTGTATATTAGACCTGACCTGTGTATTAGACCCATATATTAGACCTGTATATTAGACCTGTATATTAGACCTGTATATCAGACCTGTATATTAGACCTGTATATTAGACCTGTATATTAGACCTGTATATCAGACCTGTATATTAGACCTGTATATTAGACCTGACCTGTATATTAGACCTGTATATTAGACCTGACCTGTATAGTAGACCTGTATAATAGACCTGTATATTAGACCTGTATATTAGACCTGTATAATAGACCTACAGGTCAGGTCTAATATACAGGTCTGATATACAGGTCTAATATACAGGTCTAATATACAGGTCAGGTCTAATCTACAGGTCTGATATACAGGTCAGGTCTAATATACAGGTCTGATATACAGGTCTAATATACAGGTATAATATACAGGTCAGGTCTAATATACAGGTCTGATATACAGGTCTAATATACAGGTCTAATATACAGGTCTGATATACAGGTCAGGTCTAATATACAGGTCTAATATACAGGTCAGGTCTAATATACAGGTCTAATATACAGGTCTAATATACAGGTCAGGTCTAATATACAGGTCTAATATACAGGTCAGGTCTAATATACAGGTCTGATATACAGGTCTAATATACAGGTCAGGTCTAAAATACAGGTCTAATATATAGGTCAGGTCTAATATACAGGTATAATATACAGGTCAGGTCTAATATACAGGTCTAATATATAGGTCTGGTCTAATATACAGGTCTGAGATACAGGTCAGGTCTAATATACAGGTATAATATACAGGTCTAATATACAGGTCTAATATACAGGTCTGATATACAGGTCTAATATACAGGTCTAATATACAGGTCTGATATACAGGTCAGGTCTAATATACAGGTCTAATATACAGGTCAGGTCTAATATACAGGTCTAATATACAGGTCTAATATACAGGTCTAATATACAGGTCAGGGTCTAATATACAGGTCTAATATACAGGTCAGGTCTAATATACAGGTCTGATATACAGGTCTAATATACAGGTCAGGTCTAATTACAGGTATAATATACAGGTCAGGTCTAATATACAGGTCTAATATACAGGTCACATATACAGGGTCTAATATACAGGTCAGGTCTACTATACAGGTCTAATATACAGGTCTAATATACAGGTCTAATATACAGGTCTAATATACAGGTCAGGTCTACTATACAGGTCATGTCTAATATACAGGTATAATATACAGCTCAGGTCTAATATACAGGTCTAATATACAGGTCACATATACAGGTCTAATATACAGGTCAGGTCTACTATACAGGTCTAATATACAGGTCTAATATACAGGTCTAATATACAGGTCTAATATACAGGTCAGGTCTAATATACAGGTCACATATACAGGTCTAATATACAGGTCTAATATACAGGTCTAATATACAGGTCTATTATACAGGTCTAATATACAGGACTAATATACAGGTCTATTATACAGGTCTAATATACAGGTCTAATATACAGGTCAGGTCTATTATACAGGTCAGGTCTAATATACAGGACTAATATACAGGTCTAATATACAGGTCTAATATACAGTTCAGGTCTATTATACAGGTCAGGTCTAATATACAGGTCTATTATTACAGGTCTAATATACAGGTCTAATATACAGGTCAGGTCTACTATACAGGTCTGATATACAGGTCTGATATACAGGTCTGATATACAGGTCAGGTCTATTATACAGGTCTAATATACAGGTCAGGTCTATTATACAGGTCAGGTCTAATATACAGGTCTAATATACAGGTCTAATATACAGGTCAGGTCTATTATACAGGTCAGGTCTAATATACAGGACTAATATACAGGACTAATATACAGGTCTATTATACAGGTCTAATATACAGGTCTAATATACAGGTCTATTATACAGGTCAGGTCTAATATACAGGTCTAATATACAGGTCAGGTCTAATATACAGGTCTGATATACAGGTCTAATATACAGGTCTGATATACAGGTCTAATATACAGGTCTGATATACAGGTCTAATATACAGGTCTAATATACAGGTCTAATATACAGGTCAGGTCTAATATACAGGTCTAATATACAGGTCTAATATACATGTCAGGTCTAATATACAGGTCTAATATACAGGTCTAATATACGGGTCTAATACAAAGGTCAGGTCTAATTACAGGTCTGATATACAGGTCTGATATACAGGTCTAATTTACAGGTCTAATATACAGGTCTAATATACAGGTCTAATATACAGGTCTAATATACAGGTCAGGTCTAATATACAGGTCTAATATACAGTGTCTATTATACAGGTCTATTATACAAGGTCAGGTCTAATATACAGGTCTAATATAAGGTCTATTATACAGGTCTATTATACAGGTCTATTATACAGGTCTATATACAGGTCAGGTCTAATATACAGGTCTATTATACAGGTCTAATATACAGGTCTAATATACAGGTCAGGTCTAATATACAGGTCAGGTCGATATACAGGTCTAATATACAGGTCTAATATACAGGTCAGGTCTAATATACAGGTCTAATATAACAGGTCAGGTCTAATATATAGGTCAGGTCTAATATACAGTCTAATATACAGGTCTATTATACAGGTCTATTATACAGGTCCTAATATACAGGTCAGGTCTAAAATACAGGTCTGATATACAGGTCTAATATAGCAGGTCTATTATACAGGTCTAAAGATACAGGTCAGGTCTAATATACAGGTCTGATATACAGGTCTAATATACAGGTCTGATATACAGGTCTAATATACAGGTCTAAAAATACAGGTCAGGTCTAAAATACAGGTCAGGTCTAATATACAGGTCTATTATACAGGTCTACTATACAGGTCAGGTCTAATATCCAGGTCTAATATACAGGTCAGGTCTATATACAGGTCTAATATACAGGTCTAATATACAGGTCTATTATACAGGTCTATCATACAGGTCAGGTCTAATATACGGGTCTAATACACAGGTCAGGTCTAATATACAGGTCTGATATACAGGTATAATATACAGGTCTAATATACAGGTCTAATATACAGGTCTATCATACAGGTCTAATATACAGGTCTAATATACAGGTCTAATATACAGGTCTAATATACAGGTCTATTATACAGGTCTATCATACAGGTCAGGTCTAATATACGGGTCTAATACACAGGTCAGGTCTAATATACAGGTCTGATATACAGGTATAATATACAGGTCTGATATACAGGTCTGATATACAGGTCTGATATACAGGTCTAATATACAGGTCTAATATACAGGTCTAATATACAGGTCTAATATACAGGTCTAATATACAGGTCTAATATACAGGTCTAATATACAGGTCTAATATACAGGTCAGGTCTAATATACAGGTCTAATATACAGGTCAGTGTCTAATATACAGGTCTAATATACAGGTCAGGTCTAATATACAGGTCTGATATACAGGTCTAATATACAGGTCAGGTCTAATATATAGGTCTAATATACAGGTCAGGTCTATTACAGGTATAATATACAGGTCAGGTCTAATATACAGGTCAGGTCTAATATACAGGTCTGATATACAGGTCTAATATACAGGTCAGGTCTAATATACAGGTCTGATATACAGGTCTAATATACAGGTCAGGTCTAATATATAGGTCTAATATACAGGTCAGGTCTAATATACAGGTCTAATATACAGGTCAGGTCTAATATACAGGTCAGGTCTACTATACAGGTCAGGTCTAATATACAGGTATAATATACAGCCAGGTATAATATACAGGTCACATATACAGGTCTAATATACAGGTCTAATATACAGGTCAGGTCTATTATACAGGTCTAATATACAGGTCACATATACAGGTCTAATATACAGGTCTAATATACAGGTCTAATATACAGGTCAGGTCTAATATACAGGTCTAATATACAGGTCAGGTCTAATATACAGGTCTGATATACAGGTCTAATATACAGGACTAATATACAGGTCTAATATACAGGACTAATATACAGGACTAATATACAGGTCTAATATACAGGTCTAATATACAGGTCTAATATACAGGTCAGGTCTAATATACAGGTCTAATATACAGGTCAGGTCTAATATACAGGTCAGGTCTAATATACAGGTCAGGTCTAATATACAGGTCAGGTCTAATATACAGGTCTAATATACAGGTCAGGTCTACTATACAGGTCAGGTCTAATATACAGGTATAATATACAGGTCTGATATACAGGTCTAATATACAGGTCAGGTCTAATATACAGGTCTAATATACAGGTCTAATATACAGGTCAGGTCTAATATACAGGTCTGATATACAGGTCTATTATACAGGTCTAATATACAGGTCAGGTCTACTATACAGGTCAGGTCTAATATACAGGTCACATATACAGGTCTAATATACAGGTCAGGTCTACTATACAGGTCTAATATACAGGTCAGGTCTACTATACAGGTCAGGTCTAATATACAGGTATAATATACAGGTCAGGTATAATATACAGGTCAGGTCTAATATACAGGTCACATATACAGGTCTAATATACAGGTCTAATATACAGGTCTAATATACAGGTCAGGTCTAATATACAGGTCTAATATACAGGTCAGGTCTATTATACAGGTCTAATATACAGGACTAATATACAGGTCTAATATACAGGACTAATATACAGGTCTAATATACAGGACTAATATACAGGTCTAATATACAGGTCTAATATACAGGTCTAATATACAGGTCAGGTCTAATATACAGGTCAGGTCTAATATACAGGTCAGGTCTAATATACAGGTCAGGTCTAATATACAGGTATAATATATAGCTCAGGTATAATATACAGGTCAGGTCTAATATACAGGTCACATATACAGGTCTAATATACAGGTCTAATATACAGGTCTAATATACAGGTCTAATATACAGGTCTAATATACAGGTCTAATATACAGGTCAGGTCTAATATACAGGTCTAATATACAGGTCAGGTCTAATATACAGGTCAGGTCTAATATACAGGTCTAATATACAGGTCTATTATACAGGTCTAATATACAGGTCTAATATACAGGTCTAATATACAGGTCAGGTCTAATATACAGGTCTGATATACAGGTCTAATATACAGGTCTATTATACAGGTCTAATATACAGGTCAGGTCTAATATACAGGTCTGATATACAGGTCTAATATACAGGTCTGATATACAGGTCTAATATACAGGTCTAAAATACAGGTCAGGTCTAAAATACAGGTCAGGTCTAATATACAGGTCTATTATACAGGTCTACTATACAGGTCAGGTCTAATATACAGGTCTAATATACAGGTCTAATATACAGGTCTAATATACAGGTCAGGTCTAATATACAGGTCTGATATACAGGTCTAATATACAGGTCTATTATACAGGTCTAATATACAGGTCAGGTCTAATATACAGGTCTGATATACAGGTCTAATATACAGGTCTGATATACAGGTCTAATATACAGGTCTATTATACAGGTCTAATATACAGGTCAGGTCTAATATACAGGTCTGATATACAGGTCTAATATACAGGTCTGATATACAGGTCTAATATACAGGTCTAATATACAGGTCAGGTCTAATATACAGGTCTATTATACAGGTCTACTATACAGGTCAGGTCTAATATACAGGTCTAATATACAGGTCTAATATACAGGTCAGGTCTAATATACGGGTCTAATACACAGGTCAGGTCTAATATACAGGTCTGATATACAGGTCTAATATACAGGTCTAATATACAGGTCTAATATACAGGTCTAATATACAGGTCTAATATACAGGTCTAATATACAGGTCTATCATACAGGTCAGGTCTAATATACAGGTCTAATATACAGGTCTAATATACAGGTCTGATATACAGGTCTAATATACAGGTCAGGTCTAATATACAGGTCTAATATACAGGTCAGGTCTAATATACAGGTCTGATATACAGGTCTAATATACAGGTCTGATATACAGGTCTAATATACAGGTCTAATATACAGGTCTAATATACAGGTCAGGTCTAATATACAGGTCTAATATACAGGTCTAATATACAGGTCTAATATACAGGTCTAATATACAGGTCTAATATACAGGTCAGGTCTAATATACAGGTCTAATATACAGGTCTAATATACAGGTCAGGTCTAATATACAGGTCTAATATACAGGTCTAATATACAGGTCAGGTCTAATATACGGGTCTAATATACAGGTCAGGTCTAATATACAGGTCTGATATACAGGTCTAATATACAGGTCTAATATACAGGTCTAATATACAGGTCTAATATACAGGTCTAATATACAGGTCTAATATACAGGTCTAATATACAGGTCTAATATACAGGTCTATCATACAGGTCAGGTCTAATATACAGGTCTAATATACAGGTCTAATATACAGGTCTAATATACAGGTCTAATATACAGGTCAGGTCTAATATACAGGTCTAATATACAGGTCAGGTCTAATATACAGGTCTAATATACAGGTCAGGTCTAATATACAGGTCTGATATACAGGTCTAATATACAGGTCAGGTCTAATATACAGGTCTAATATACAGGTCAGGTCTAATATACAGGTCTAATATACAGGTCAGGTCTAATATACAGGTCAGGTCTAATATACAGGTCTGATATACAGGTCTAATATACAGGTCAGGTCTAATATACAGGTCTGATATACAGGTCTAATATACAGGTCAGGTCTACTATACAGGTCAGGTCTAATATACAGGTCTAATATACAGGTCAGGTCTAATATACAGGTCAGGTCTAATATACAGGTCACATATACAGGTCTAATATACAGGTCTAATATACAGGTCTAATATACAGGTCAGGTCTAATATACAGGTCTAATATACAGGTCAGGTCTAATATACAGGTCTGATATACAGGTCTGATATACAGGTCTAATATACAGGTCTAATATACAGGTCTAATATACAGGTCTAATATACAGGTCTAATATACAGGTCTAATATACAGGTCTAATATACAGGTCAGGTCTAATATACAGGTCTAATATACAGGTCAGGTCTAATATACAGGTCTAATATACAGGTCTAATATACAGGTCTAATATACAGGTCTAATATACAGGTCTAATATACAGGTCTAATATACAGGTCTAATATACAGGTCAGGTCTAATATACAGGTCTAATATACAGGTCTAATATACAGGTCTAATATACAGGTCAGGTCTAATATACAGGTCTAATATACAGGTCTATTATACAGGTCTAATATACAGGTCTAATATACAGGTCTAATATACAGGTCAGGTCTAATATACAGGTCTATTATACAGGTCAGGTCTAATATACAGGTCTATTATACAGGTCTAATATACAGGTCTAATATACAGGTCAGGTCTAATATACAGGTCAGGTCTAATATACAGGTCTAATATACAGGTCTAATATACAGGTCAGGTCTAATATACAGGTCTAATATACAGGTCAGGTCTAATATATAGGTCAGGTCTAATATACAGGTCTAATATACAGGTCTATTATACAGGTCTATTATACAGGTCTAATATACAGGTCAGGTCTAATATACAGGTCTAATATACAGGTCTAATATACAGGTCTATATACAGGTCTAATATACAGGTCAGGTCTAATATACAGGTCTAATATACAGGTCTAATATACAGGTCTGATATACAGGTCTAATATACAGGTCTAATATACAGGTCAGGTCTAATATACAGGTCAGGTCTAATATACAGGTCTATTATACAGGTCTACTATACAGGTCAGGTCTAATATACAGGTCTAATATACAGGTCAGGTCTAATATACAGGTCTAATATACAGGTCTAATATACAGGTCAATTATACAGGTCTATATACAGGTCAGGTCTAATATACAGGTCTAATATACAGGTCAGGTCTAATATACAGGTCTGATATACAGGTCTAATATACAGGTCTAATATACAGGTCTAATATACAGGTCTATCATACAGGTCTAATATACAGGTCTAATATACAGGTCTAATATACAGGTCTAATATACAGGTCTAATATACAGGTCTATATACAGGTCAGGTCTAATATACAGGTCTAATATACAGGTCAGGTCTAATATACAGGTCTAATATACAGGTCTAATATACAGGTCTGATATACAGGTCTAATATACAGGTCTAATATACAGGTCTAATATACAGGTCTAATATACAGGTCTAATATACAGGTCTAATATACAGGTCTAATATACAGGTCTAATATACAGGTCTAATATACAGGTCAGGTCTAATATACAGGTCTAATATACAGGTCAGGTCTAATATACAGGTCTAATATACAGGTCAGGTCTAATATACAGGTCTAATATACAGGTCTAATATACAGGTCAGGTCTAATATACAGGTCTAATATACAGGTCAGGTCTAATATACAGGTATAATATACAGGTCAGGTCTAATATACAGGTCAGGTCTAATATACAGGTCTGATATACAGGTCTAATATACAGGTCAGGTCTAATATACAGGTCTGATATACAGGTCTAATATACAGGTCAGGTCTAATATACAGGTCTAATATACAGGTCAGGTCTAATATACAGGTCTAATATACAGGTCAGGTCTAATATACAGGTCAGGTCTACTATACAGGTCAGGTCTAATATACAGGTATAATATACAGGTCAGGTATAATATACAGGTCACATATACAGGTCTAATATACAGGTCTAATATACAGGTCTAATATACAGGTCAGGTCTATTATACAGGTCTAATATACAGGTCACATATACAGGTCTAATATACAGGTCTAATATACAGGTCTAATATACAGGTCAGGTCTAATATACAGGTCTAATATACAGGTCAGGTCTAATATACAGGTCTAATATACAGGTCTAATATACAGGTCTAATATACAGGTCTAATATACAGGTCTAATATACAGGTCTAATATACAGGTCTAATATACAGGTCTAATATACAGGTCTAATATACAGGTCAGGTCTAATATACAGGTCTAATATACAGGTCAGGTCTAATATACAGGTCAGGTCTAATATACAGGTCAGGTCTAATATACAGGTCTAATATACAGGTCAGGTCTACTATACAGGTCAGGTCTAATATACAGGTCTAATATACAGGTCTAATATACAGGTCTAATATACAGGTCAGGTCTAATATACAGGTCTAATATACAGGTCTAATATACAGGTCAGGTCTAATATACAGGTCTAATATACAGGTCTAATATACAGGTCTAATATACAGGTCAGGTCTACTATACAGGTCAGGTCTAATATACAGGTCACATATACAGGTCTAATATACAGGTCAGGTCTACTATACAGGTCTAATATACAGGTCAGGTCTAATATACAGGTCAGGTCTAATATACAGGTAATATACAGGTCAGGTCTAATATACAGGTCAGGTCTAATATACAGGTCAATATACAGGTCTAATATACAGGTCTAATATACAGGTCTAATATACAGGTCAGGTCTAATATACAGGTCTAATATACAGGTCAGGTCTAATATACAGGTCTAATATACAGGTCTAATATACAGGTCTAATATACAGGTCTAATATACAGGTCTAATATACAGGTCTAATATACAGGTCTAATATACAGGTCTAATATACAGGTCTAATATACAGGTCAGGTCTAATATACAGGTCAGGTCTAATATACAGGTCAGGTCTAATATACAGGTCAGGTCTAATATACAGGTCTAATATATAGCTCAGGTCTAATATACAGGTCAGGTCTAATATACAGGTCAATATACAGGTCTAATATACAGGTCTAATATACAGGTCTAATATACAGGTCTAATATACAGGTCTAATATACAGGTCTAATATACAGGTCAGGTCTAATATACAGGTCTAATATACAGGTCAGGTCTAATATACAGGTCAGGTCTAATATACAGGTCTAATATACAGGTCTATTATACAGGTCTATTATACAGGTCTAATATACAGGTCTAATATACAGGTCTAATATACAGGTCTAATATACAGGTCTAATATACAGGTCTAATATACAGGTCTAATATACAGGTCAGGTCTAATATACAGGTCTAATATACAGGTCTAATATACAGGTCTGATATACAGGTCTAATATACAGGTCTAAAATACAGGTCAGGTCTAAAATACAGGTCAGGTCTAATATACAGGTCTATTATACAGGTCTAATATACAGGTCAGGTCTAATATACAGGTCTAATATACAGGTCTAATATACAGGTCTAATATACAGGTCAGGTCTAATATACAGGTCTAATATACAGGTCTAATATACAGGTCTAATATACAGGTCTAATATACAGGTCAGGTCTAATATACAGGTCTGATATACAGGTCTAATATACAGGTCTAATATACAGGTCTAATATACAGGTCTATATATACAGGTCTAATATACAGGTCAGGTCTAATATACAGGTCTAATATACAGGTCTAATATACAGGTCTAATATACAGGTCTAATATACAGGTCTAAATACAGGTCAGGTCTAATATACAGGTCAGGTCTAATATACAGGTCTATTATACAGGTCTACTATACAGGTCAGGTCTAATATACAGGTCTAATATACAGGTCTAATATACAGGTCTAATATACAGGTCAGGTCTAATATACAGGTCTAATATACAGGTCTAATATACAGGTCTATTATACAGGTCTAATATACAGGTCAGGTCTAATATACAGGTCTAATATACAGGTCTAATATACAGGTCAGGTCTAATATACAGGTCTAATATACAGGTCTAATATACAGGTCTAATATACAGGTCAGGTCTAATATACAGGTCTAATATACAGGTCAGGTCTAATATACAGGTCTAATATACAGGTCTAATATACAGGTCTAATATACAGGTCTAATATACAGGTCTAATATACAGGTCTAATATACAGGTCTAATATACAGGTCTAATATACAGGTCTAATATACAGGTCTAATATACAGGTCTAATATACAGGTCTATCATACAGGTCAGGTCTAATATACAGGTCTAATATACAGGTCTAATATACAGGTCTAATATACAGGTCTGATATACAGGTATAATATACAGGTCTAATATACAGGTCTAATATACAGGTCTAATATACAGGTCTAATATACAGGTCTAATATACAGGTCTAATATACAGGTCTAATATACAGGTCTAATATACAGGTCTAATATACAGGTCTAATATACAGGTCTAATATACAGGTCAGGTCTAATATACAGGTCTAATATACAGGTCAGGTCTAATATACAGGTCTAATATACAGGTCAGGTCTAATATACAGGTCTGATATACAGGTCTAATATACAGGTCAGGTCTAATATACAGGTCTAATATACAGGTCAGGTCTAATATACAGGTATAATATACAGGTCAGGTCTAATATACAGGTCAGGTCTAATATACAGGTCTGATATACAGGTCTAATATACAGGTCAGGTCTAATATACAGGTCTAATATACAGGTCTAATATACAGGTCAGGTCTAATATACAGGTCTAATATACAGGTCAGGTCTAATATACAGGTCTAATATACAGGTCAGGTCTAATATACAGGTCAGGTCTACTATACAGGTCAGGTCTAATATACAGGTATAATATACAGGCCAGGTATAATATACAGGTCACATATACAGGTCTAATATACAGGTCTAATATACAGGTCTAATATACAGGTCAGGTCTATTATACAGGTCTAATATACAGGTCACATATACAGGTCTAATATACAGGTCTAATATACAGGTCAGGTCTAATATACAGGTCTAATATACAGGTCAGGTCTAATATACAGGTCTAATATACAGGTCTAATATACAGGTCTAATATACAGGTCTAATATACAGGTCTAATATACAGGTCTAATATACAGGTCTAATATACAGGTCTAATATACAGGTCTAATATACAGGTCAGGTCTAATATACAGGTCTAATATACAGGTCAGGTCTAATATACAGGTCAGGTCTAATATACAGGTCAGGTCTAATATACAGGTCTAATATACAGGTCAGGTCTACTATACAGGTCAGGTCTAATATACAGGTCTAATATACAGGTCTAATATACAGGTCTAATATACAGGTCAGGTCTAATATACAGGTCTAATATACAGGTCTAATATACAGGTCAGGTCTAATATACAGGTCTAATATACAGGTCTAATATACAGGTCTAATATACAGGTCAGGTCTAATATACAGGTCAGGTCTAATATACAGGTCAATATACAGGTCTAATATACAGGTCAGGTCTAATATACAGGTCTAATATACAGGTCAGGTCTAATATACAGGTCAGGTCTAATATACAGGTCTAATATACAGGTCAGGTCTAATATACAGGTCAGGTCTAATATACAGGTCAATATACAGGTCTAATATACAGGTCTAATATACAGGTCTAATATACAGGTCAGGTCTAATATACAGGTCTAATATACAGGTCAGGTCTAATATACAGGTCTAATATACAGGTCTAATATACAGGTCTAATATACAGGTCTAATATACAGGTCTAATATACAGGACTAATATACAGGTCTAATATACAGGTCTAATATACAGGTCAGGTCTAATATACAGGTCAGGTCTAATATACAGGTCAGGTCTAATATACAGGTCAGGTCTAATATACAGGTCAGGTCTAATATACAGGTATAATATATAGCTCAGGTCTAATATACAGGTCAGGTCTAATATACAGGTCACATATACAGGTCTAATATACAGGTCTAATATACAGGTCTAATATACAGGTCTAATATACAGGTCTAATATACAGGTCAGGTCTAATATACAGGTCTAATATACAGGTCAGGTCTAATATACAGGTCAGGTCTAATATACAGGTCTAATATACAGGTCTAATATACAGGTCTAATATACAGGTCTAATATACAGGTCTAATATACAGGTCAGGTCTAATATACAGGTCTAATATACAGGTCTAATATACAGGTCTAATATACAGGTCTAATATACAGGTCAGGTCTAATATACAGGTCTAATATACAGGTCTAATATACAGGTCTAATATACAGGTCTAATATACAGGTCTAATATACAGGTCAGGTCTAATATACAGGTCAGGTCTAATATACAGGTCTAATATACAGGTCTAATATACAGGTCAGGTCTAATATACAGGTCTAATATACAGGTCTAATATACAGGTCTAATATACAGGTCAGGTCTAATATACAGGTCTAATATACAGGTCTAATATACAGGTCTAATATACAGGTCTAATATACAGGTCAGGTCTAATATACAGGTCTAATATACAGGTCTAATATACAGGTCTAATATACAGGTCTAATATACAGGTCTAATATACAGGTCTAATATACAGGTCAGGTCTAATATACAGGTCTAATATACAGGTCTAATATACAGGTCTAATATACAGGTCTAATATACAGGTCTAATATACAGGTCAGGTCTAATATACAGGTCAGGTCTAATATACAGGTCTGATATACAGGTCTAATATACAGGTCTAATATACAGGTCTAATATACAGGTCTAATATACAGGTCAGGTCTAATATACAGGTCTATTATACAGGTCTACTATACAGGTCAGGTCTAATATACAGGTCTAATATACAGGTCTAATATACAGGTCTAATATACAGGTCAGGTCTAATATACAGGTCTAATATACAGGTCTAATATACAGGTCTAATATACAGGTCTAATATACAGGTCAGGTCTAATATACAGGTCTATTATACAGGTCTACTATACAGGTCAGGTCTAATATACAGGTCTAATATACAGGTCTAATATACAGGTCTAATATACAGGTCAGGTCTAATATACAGGTCTAATATACAGGTCAGGTCTAATATACAGGTCTAATATACAGGTCTAATATACAGGTCTAATATACAGGTCTAATATACAGGTCTAATATACAGGTCTAATATACAGGTCTAATATACAGGTCTAATATACAGGTCTAATATACAGGTCTAATATACAGGTCAGGTCTAATATACAGGTCTAATATACAGGTCTAATATACAGGTCTAATATACAGGTCAGGTCTAATATACAGGTCTAATATACAGGTCAGGTCTAATATACAGGTCTAATATACAGGTCAGGTCTAATATACAGGTCTAATATACAGGTCTAATATACAGGTCAGGTCTAATATACAGGTCTAATATACAGGTCAGGTCTAATATACAGGTCTAATATACAGGTCAGGTCTAATATACAGGTCAGGTCTAATATACAGGTCTAATATACAGGTCTAATATACAGGTCAGGTCTAATATACAGGTCTAATATACAGGTCTAATATACAGGTCAGGTCTAATATACAGGTCAGGTCTAATATACAGGTCTAATATACAGGTCAGGTCTAATATACAGGTCAGGTCTAATATACAGGTCACATATACAGGTCTAATATACAGGTCTAATATACAGGTCTAATATACAGGTCAGGTCTAATATACAGGTCTAATATACAGGTCAGGTCTAATATACAGGTCTGATATACAGGTCTGATATACAGGTCTAATATACAGGACTAATATACAGGTCTAATATACAGGACTAATATACAGGACTAATATACAGGTCTAATATACAGGTCTAATATACAGGTCTAATATACAGGTCAGGTCTAATATACAGGTCTAATATACAGGTCAGGTCTAATATACAGGTCAGGTCTAATATACAGGTCACATTTACAGGTCTAATATACAGGTCTAATATACAGGTCTAATATACAGGTCTAATATACAGGTCTAATATACAGGTCTAATATACAGGTCTAATATACAGGACTAATATACAGGTCAGGTCTATTATACAGGTCAGGTCTAATATACAGGACTAATATACAGGTCTAATATACAGTTCAGGTCTTTTATACAGGTCAGGTCTAATATACAGGTACAGGTCTATTATACAGGTCAGGTCTAATATACAGGTCTATTATACAGGTCTAATATACAGGTCTAATATACAGGTCAGGTCTAATATACAGGTCTAATATACAGGTCTAATATACAGGTCTAATATACAGGTCTAATATACAGGTCTATTATACAGGTCTAATATACAGGTCTAATATACAGGTCTATTATACAGGTCTAATATACAGGTCAGGTCTAATATACAGGTCTAATATACAGGTCAGGTCTATTATACAGGTCTAATATACAGGTCAGGTATATTCTACAGGTCAGGTCTAATATACAGGACTAATATACAGGTCTAATATACAGTTCAGGTCTATTATACAGGCCAGGTCTAATATACAGGTCTATTATACAGGTCTAATATACAGGTCTAATATACAGGTCTAATATACAGGTCTAATATACAGGTCTAATATACAGGTCTAATATACAGGTCTATTATACAGGTCTAATATACAGGTCAGGTCTAATATACAGGTCTAATATACAGGTCACGGCTATTATACAGGTCTAATATACAGGTCAGGTCTAATATACAGGTCTAATATACAGGTCAGGTCTAATATACAGGTCTAATATACAGGTCAGGTCTAATATACAGGTCAGGTCTAATATACAGGTCTAATATACAGGTCAGGTCTAATATACAGGTCTAATATACAGGTCAGGTCTAATATACAGGTCTAATATACAGGTCAGGTCTATTATACAGGTCTAATATACAGGTCAGGTCTAATATACAGGTCTAATATACAGGTCAGGTCTAATATACAGGTCTAATATACAGGTCAGGTCTAATATACAGGTATAATATACAGGTCAGGTCTAATATACAGGTCAGGTCTAATATACAGGTCTAATATACAGGTCAGGTCTAATATACAGGTCTAATATACAGGTCTAATATACAGGTCAGGTCTAATATACAGGTCTAATATACAGGTCTAATATACAGGTCTAATATACAGGTCTAATATACAGGTCTAATATACAGGTCTAATATACAGGTCAGGTCTAATATACAGGTCTAATATACAGGTCAGGTCTAATATACATGTCTAATATACAGGTCTAATATACAGGTATAATATACAGGTCAGGTCTAATATACAGGTCTAATATACAGGTCAGGTCTAATATACAGGTCTAATATACAGGTCTAATATACAGGTCAGGTCTAATATACAGGTCTAATATACAGGTCAGGTCTAATATACATGTCTAATATACAGGTCTAATATACAGGTATAATATACAGGTCAGGTCTAATATACAGGTCTAATATACAGGTCAGGTCTAATATACAGGTCTAATATACAGGTCAGGTCTAATATACAGGTCTAATATACAGGTCAGGTCTAATATACAGGTCTAATATACAGGTCAGGTCTAATATACAGGTCTAATATACAGGTCAGGTCTAATATACAGGTCAGGTCTAATATACAGGTCAGGTCTAATATACAGGTCTAATATACAGGTCTAATATACAGGTCTAATATACAGGTCAGGTCTAATATACAGGTATAATATACAGGTCAGGTCTAATATACAGGTCTAATATACAGGTCTAATATACAGGTCTAATATACAGGTCTAATATACAGGTCAGGTCTAATATACAGGTCTAATATACAGGTCTAATATACAGGTCTAATATACAGGTCAGGTCTAATATACAGGTCTAATATACAGGTCTAATATACAGGTCTAATATACAGGTCTAATATACAGGTCTAATATACAGGTCTAATATACAGGTCTAATATACAGGTCTAATATACAGGTCTAATATACAGGTCTAATATACAGGTCTAATATACAGGTCTAATATACAGGTCTAATATACAGGTCTAATATACAGGTCTAATATACAGGTCTAATATACAGGTCAGGTCTAATATACAGGTCTAATATACAGGTCTAATATACAGGTCTAATATACAGGTCTAATATACAGGTCTAATATACAGGTCTAATATACAGGACTAATATACAGGTCTAATATACAGGTCTAATATACAGGTCTAATATACAGGACTAATATACAGGTCTAATACACAGGTCTAATATACAGGTCTAATATACAGGTCTAATATACAGGTCTAATACACAGGTCTAATACACAGGTCTAATATACAGGTCTAAAATACAGGTCAGGTCGGATATACAGGTCTAATATACAGGTCTAATATACAGGTCAGGTCTAATATACAGGTCTACTATACAGGTCAGGTCTAATATACAGGACTAATATACAGGTCTAATACACAGGTCTAATATACAGGTCTAATATACAGGTCTAATATACAGGTCTAATACACAGGTCTAATACACAGGTCTAATATACAGGACTAATATACAGGTCTATTATACAGGTCTAATACACAGGTCTAATACACAGGACTAATATACAGGTCTAATATACAGGTCTAAAATACAGGTCAGGTCTAATATACAGGTCTAATATACAGGTCTAATATACAGGTCTAATATACGGGTCTAATACACAGGTCAGGTCTAATATACAGGTCTAATATACAGGTCAGGTCTAATATACATGTCTAATATACAGGTCTAATATACAGGTATAATATACAGGTCAGGTCTAATATACAGGTCTAATATACAGGTCAGGTCTAATATACAGGTCTAATATACAGGTATAATATACAGGTCAGGTCTAATATACAGGTCTAATATACAGGTCAGGTCTAATATACATGTCTAATATACAGGTCTAATATACAGGTATAATATACAGGTCAGGTCTAATATACAGGTCAGGTCTAATATACAGGTCTAATATACAGGTCAGGTCTAATATACAGGTCTAATATACAGGTCAGGTCTAATATACAGGTCTAATATACAGGTCAGGTCTAATATACAGGTCTAATATACAGGTCAGGTCTAATATACAGGTCTAATATACAGGTCAGGTCTAATATACAGGTCAGGTCTACTATACAGGTCAGGTCTAATATACAGGTCTGATATACAGGACTAATATTCAGGTCTAATATACAGGTCAGGTCTAATATACAGGTATAATATACAGGTCAGGTCTAATATACAGGTCACATATACAGGTCTAATATACACGTCTAATATACAGGTCTAATATACAGGTCAGGTCTAATATACAGGTCTAATGTACAGGTATAATATACAGGTATAATATACAGGTCAGGTCTAATATACAGGTCTAATATACAGGTCTAATATACAGGTCTAATATACAGGTCTACTATACAGGTCTAATATACAGGTCTAATATACAGGTCTAATATACAGGTCTGATATACAGGTCTAATATACAGGTCTAATATACAGGTCTAATATACAGGTCTAATATACAGGTCTAATATACAGGTCTAATATACAGGTCTAATATACAGGTCTATTATACAGGTCTAATATACAGGTCAGGTCTGATATACAGGTCTAATATACAGGTCTAATATACAGGACTAATATACAGGTCTATTATACAGGTCTAATACACAGGTCTAATATACAGGACTAATATACAGGTCTAATACACAGGGCTAATATACAGGTCTAATATACAGGACTAATATACAGGTCTAATACAGGTCTAATATACAGGTCTAATATACAGGTCTAATATACAGGTCTAATATACAGGTCTAATATACAGGTCTAATATACAGGTCTAAAATACAGTTCAGGTCGGATATACAGGTCTAATATACAGGTCTAATATACAGGTCAGGTCTAATATACAGGTCTAATATACAGGTCAGGTCTAATATACAGGTCTAATATACAGGTCTAATACAGGTCTAATATACAGGTCTAATATACAGGTCTAATATACAGGTCTAATATACAGGTCTAATATACAGGTCTAATATACAGGTCTAATATACAGGTCTAATATACAGGTCTAATATACAGGTCTAATATACAGGTCTAATATACAGGTCTAATATACAGGTCTAATATACAGGTCAGGTCTAATATACAGGTCTAATATACAGGTCTAATATACAGGTCTATATACAGGTCTAATATACAGGTCAATATACAGGTCTAATATACAGGTCTAATATACAGGTCTAATATACAGTCAGGTCTAATATACAGGTCTAATATACAGGTCTAATATACAGGTCTAATATACAGGTCAGGTCTAATATACAGGTCTAATATACAGGTCTAATATACAGGTCAGGTCTAATATACAGGTCTAATATACAGGTCTAATATACAGGTCAGGTCTAATATACAGGTCAGGTCTAATATACAGGTCTAATATACAGGTCAGGTCTAATATACAGGTCTAATATACAGGTCTAATATACAGGTCTAATATACAGGTCAGGTCTAATATACAGGTCTAATATACAGGTCAGGTCTAATATACAGGTCTAATATACAGGTCTAATATACAGGTCTAATATACAGGTCTAATATACAGGTCAGGTCTAATATACAGGTCTAATATACAGGTCTAATATACAGGTCTAATATACAGGTCAGGTCTAATATACAGGTCTACTATACAGGTCTACTATACAGGTCTAATATACAGGTCTAATATACAGGTCTAATATACAGGTCTAATATACAGGTCTAATATACAGGTCTATTATACAGGTCTACTATACAGGTCTAATATACAGGTCTAATATACAGGTCTAATATACAGGTCTAATATACAGGTCTAATATACAGGTCTAATATACAGGTCTAATATACAGGTCTAATATACAGGTCTAATATACAGGTCTAATATACAGGTCTAATATACAGGTCTAATATACAGGTCTAATATACAGGTCAGGTCTAATATACAGGTCTAATATACAGGTCTAATATACAGGTCTAATATACAGGTCTAATATACAGGTCTAATATACAGGTCTAATATACAGGTCTAATATACAGGTCTAATATACAGGTCTAATACACAGGTCTAATATACAGGTCTAATATACAGGTCTAATATACAGGTCTAAAATACAGGTCAGGTCGGATATACAGGTCTAATATACAGGTCTAATATACAGGTCAGGTCTAATATACAGGTCTAATATACAGGTCTAATATACAGGACTAATATACAGGTCTATTATACAGGTCTAATATACAGGTCTAATATACAGGTCAGGTCTGATATACAGGTCTAATATACAGGTCTAATATACAGTTCAGGTCTAATATACAGGTCAGGTCTAATATACAGGTCTAATATACAGGTCTAATATACAGGTCTAATATACAGGTCTAATATACAGGTCAGGTCTAATATACAGGTCTAATATACAGGTCAGGTCTAATATACAGGTATAATATACAGGTCTAATATACAGGTCAGGTCTAATATACAGGTCAGGTTAAATATCATAGGTCAGGTCTAATATACAGGTCTAATATACAGGTCTAATATACAGGTCAGGTCTAATATACAGGTCTAATATACAGGTATAATATACAGGTCAGGTCTAATATACAGGTCTAATATACAGGTCAGGTCTAATATACAGGTCTAATATACAGGTCTAATATACAGGTCTAATATACAGGTCTAATATACAGGTCTAATATACAGGTCTAATATACAGGTCTAATATACAGGTCTAATATACAGGTCTAATATACAGGTCTAATATACAGGTCTAATATACAGGACTAATATACAGGTCTAATATACAGGTCTAATATACAGGTCAGGTCTAATATACAGGTCTAATATACAGGTCTAATATACAGGACTAATATACAGGTCTAATATACAGGTCTAATATACAGGTCTAATATACAGGTCTAATATACAGGTCTAATATACAGTCAGGTCTAATATACAGGTCTAATATACAGGTCTAATATACAGGTCTAATATACAGGTCAGGTCTAATATACAGGTCTAATATACAGGTCTAATATACAGGTCAGGTCTAATATACAGGTCTAATATACAGGTCTAATATACAGGTCAGGTCTAATATACAGGTCTAATATACAGGTCAGGTCTAATATACAGGTCTAATATACAGGTCTAATATACAGGTCTAATATACAGGTCAGGTCTAATATACAGGTCTAATATAGGTCAGGTCTAATATACAGGTCTAATATACAGGTCTAATATACAGGTCTACTATACAGGTCTAATATACAGGTCAGGTCTAATATACAGGTCTAATATACAGGTCTAATATACAGGTCTAATATACAGGTCAGGTCTAATATACAGGTCTAATATACAGGTCTAATATACAGGTCTAATATACAGGTCTAATATACAGGTCTAATATACAGGTCTAATATACAGGTCTAATATACAGGTCTAATATACAGGTCTAATATACAGGTCTAATATACAGGTCTAATATACAGGTCTAATATACAGGTCTAATATACAGGTCTAATATACAGGTCTAATATACAGGTCTAATATACAGGTCTAATATACAGGTCTAATATACAGGTCTAATATACAGGTCTAATATACAGGTCTAATATACAGGTCTAATATACAGGTCAGGTCTAATATACAGGTCTAATATACAGGTCTAATATACAGGTCTAATATACAGGTCTAATATACAGGTCTAATATACAGGTCTAATATACAGGTCTAATATACAGGTCTAATATACAGGTCTAATATACAGGTCTAATATACAGGTCTAATATACAGGTCTAATATACAGGTCTAATATACAGGTCAGGTCTAATATACAGGTCTAATATACAGGTCTAATATACAGGTCAGGTCTAATATACAGGTCTAATACAGGTCTAATATACAGGTCTAATATACAGGTCTAATATACAGGTCTAATATACAGGTCTAATATACAGGTCAGGTCTAATATACAGGTCTAATATACAGGTCTAATATACAGGTCAGGTCTAATATACAGGTCAGGTCTAATATACAGGTCTAATATACAGGTCTAATATACAGGTCTAATATACAGGTCTAATATACAGGTCAGGTCTAATATACAGGTCTAATATACAGTCAGGTCTATATACAGGTCTAATATACAGGTCTAATATACAGGTCTAATATACAGGTCTAATATACAG
This sequence comes from Oncorhynchus kisutch, assembly GCF_002021735.2. Taxonomy (NCBI): domain Eukaryota; kingdom Metazoa; phylum Chordata; class Actinopteri; order Salmoniformes; family Salmonidae; genus Oncorhynchus; species Oncorhynchus kisutch. The sequence goes on along the minus strand of NC_034189.2, from coordinate 5,708,954 downwards.
GTCAGGTCTAATATACAGGTCGGTCTAATATACAGTCAGGTCTAATATACAGGTCTAATATACAGGTCTAATATACAGGTCAGTCTAATATACAGGTCTAATATACAGGTCTAATATACACAGGTCTAATATACAGGTCTAATATACAGTCAGGTCTAATATACAGGTCTAATATACAGTCTAATATACAGGTCAGTCTAATATACAGGTCAGGTCTACATACAGGTCAGGTCTAATATACAGGTCTAATATACAGGTCTAATATACAGGTCTAATATACAGTCAGTCTAATATACAGGTCTAATAACAGTCAGGTCTAATATACAGGTCTAATATACAGGTCTAATATACAGGTCTAATATACAGGTCTAATATACAGGTCTAATAACAGGTCTATACAGGTCTAATATACAGGTCTCTAATATACAGGTCTATATACAGTCAGGTCTAATATACAGGTCTAATATACAGGTCTAATATACAGGTCTATATACAGGTCTAATATACAGGTCAGGTCTAATATACAGGTCTAATATACAGGTCAGGTCTAATATACAGGTCTAATATACAGGTCAGGTCTAATATACAGGTCTAATATACAGGTCAGGTCTAATATACAGGTCTAATATACAGGTCTAATATACAGTCAGTCTAATATACAGGTCTAATATACAGGTCTAATATACAGGTCAGGTCTAATATACAGGGTCTAATATACAGGTCTAATATACAGGTCAGGTCTAATATACAGGTCTAATATACAGGTCAATATACAGGTCTAATATACAGGTCTAATATACAGGTCTAATATACAGGTCAGGTCTAATATACAGGTCTAATATACAGGTCAGGTCTAATATACAGGTCTATATATACAGGTCTAATATACAGGTCTAATATACAGTCTAATATACAGGTCTAATATACAGGTCTAATATATACAGGTCTAATATACAGGTCAGGTCTAATATACAGGTCAGGTCTAATATACAGGTCTAATATACAGGTCTAATATACAGGTCTAATATACAGGTCAGGTCTAATATACAGGTATAATATACAGGTCAGGTCTAATATACAGGTCACATATACAGGTTTAATATACACGTCTAATATACAGGTCTAATATACAGGTCAGGTCTAATATACAGGTCTAATGTACAGGTATAATATACAGGTATAATATACAGGTCAGGTCTAATATACAGGTCTAATATACAGGTCTAATATACAGGTCTAATATACAGGTCTACTATACAGGTCTAATATACAGGTCTAATATACAGGTCTAATATACAGGTCTAATATACAGGTCTAATATACAGGTCTAATATACAGGTCTAATATACAGGTCTAATATACAGGTCTATTATACAGGTCTAATATACAGGTCTAATATACAGGTCTAATATACAGGTCTAATATACAGGTCAGGTCTAATATACAGGTCTAATATACAGGTCTAATATACAGGTCTAATATACAGGTCTAATATACAGGTCTAATACACAGGTCTAATATACAGGTCTAATATACAGGTCTAATATACAGGTCTAATATACAGGTCTAATATACAGGTCTAATATACAGGTCTAATATACAGGTCTAATATACAGGTCTAATATACAGGTCTAATATACAGGTCTAATATACACAGGTCTAATATACAGGTCTAATATACAGGTCTAATATACAGGTCAGGTCTCGGATATACGGTCTAATATACAGGTCTAATATACAGGTCAGGTCTAATATACAGGTCTAATATACAGGTCTAGTATACTAATATACAGGTCTAATATACAGTCTAATATACAGGGTCTAATATACAGGTCTAATATACAGGTCTAATATACAGGTCTAATACAGGTCTAATACAGGTCTAATATACAGGTCTAATATACAGGTCTAATATACAGGTCTAATACCAGGTCTAATATACAGGTCTAATATACAGGTCTAATATACAGGTCTAATATACAGGTCAGGTCTAATATACAGGTCTAATATACAGGTCTAATATACAGGTCTAATATACAGGTCTAATATACAGGTCTAATATACAGGTCTAATATACAGGTCTAATATACAGGTCTAAATACAGTCAGGTCTAATATACAGGTCTAATATACAGGTCTAATATACAGGTCTAATATACAGGTCAGGTCTAATATACAGGTCTAATATACAGGTCTAATATACAGGTCGGTCTAATATACAGGTCTAATATACAGGTCTAATATACAGGTCAGGTCTAATATACAGGTCGTCTAATATACAGGTCTAATATACAGGTCAGGTCTAATATACAGGTCTAATATACAGGTCTAATATACAGGTCTAATATACAGGTCAGGTCTAATATACAGGTCTAATATACAGGTCAGGTCTAATATACAGGTCTAATATACAGGTCTAATATACAGGTCTAATATACAGGTCTAATATACAGGTCAGGTCTAATATACAGGTCTAATATACAGGTATAATATACAGGTCTAATATACAGGTCAGGTCTAATATACAGGTCTAATATACAGGTCTAATATACAGGTCTAATATACAGGTCTAATATACAGGTCTAATATACAGGTCTAATATACAGGTCTAATATACAGGTCTAATATACAGGTCTAATATACAGGTCTTAATATACAGGTCTAATATACAGGTCTAATATACAGGTCTATATACAGGTCTAATATACAGGTCTAATATACAGGTCTAATATACAGGTCTAATATACAGGTCTAATATACAGGTCTAATATACAGGTCTAATATACAGGTCTAATATACAGGTCAGGTCTAATATACAGGTCTAATATACAGGTCTAATATACAGGTCTAATACTGTCTCTTATACACATCTAGATGTGTATAAGAGACAGGTCTAATATACAGGTCTAATATACAGGTCTAATATACAGGTCTATATACAGGTCTAATATACAGGTCTAATATACAGGTCTAATATACAGGTCAGGTCTAATATACAGGTCTTATACAGGTCTAATATACAGGTCAGGTCTAATATACAGGTCTAATATACAGGTCTAATATACAGGTCTAATATACAGGTATTATACAGGTCTAATATACAGGTCTAATATACAGGTCAGGTCTATATACAGGTCTAATATACAGGTCTAATATACAGGTCAGGTCTAATATACAGGTCAGTCTAATATACAGGTCTAATATACAGGTCTAATATACAGGTCTAATATACAGGTCTAATATACAGGTCAGGTCTAATATACAGGTCTAATATACAGGTCAGGTCTATATACAGGTCTAATATACAGGTCTAATATACAGGTCAGGTCTAATATACAGTCAGGTCTAATATACAGGTCAGGTCTAATATACAGGTCTAATATACAGGTCAGGTCTAATATACAGGTCTAATATACAGGTCTAATATACAGGTCAGGTCTAATATACAGGTCTAATATACAGGTCAGGTCTAATATACGTCTAATATACAGGTCTAATATACAGGTCAGGTCTAATATACAGGTCAGGTCTAATATACAGGTCAGGTCTAATATACAGGTCTAATATACAGTCATATAACAGGTCTAATATACAGTCAGTCTAATATACAGGTCTAATATACAGGTCAGGTCTAATATACAGGTCTGATATACAGGTCTAATATACAGGTCTAATATACAGGTCTAATATACAGGTCTAAATATACAGGTCTAATATACAGGTCTAATATACAGGTCTAATATACAGGTCATCATAAGGTCAGGTCTAATATACAGGTCTAATATACAGGTCTAATATACAGGTCTAATATACAGGTCTAATATACAGGTCAGGTCTAATATACAGGTCTAATATACAGGTCAGGTCTAATATACAGGTCTAATATACAGGTCAGGTCTAATATACAGGTCTAATATACAGGTCAGGTCTAATATACAGGTCTAATATACAGGTCTAATATACAGGTCAGGTCTAATATACAGGTCTAATATACAGGTCTAATTACAGGTCAGGTCTAATATACAGGTCAGGTCTAATATACAGGTCTAATATACAGGTCAGGTCTAAATACATAGGTCTAATATACAGGTCATAATATACAGGTCTAATATACAGGTCTAATATACAGGTCTAATATACAGGTCAGTCTAATATACAGGTCTAATATACAGGTCAGGTCTAATATACAGGTCTAATATAACAGGTCTAATATACAGGTCTAATATACAGGTCTAATATACAGGTCTAATATACAGGTCTAATATACAGGTCTAATATACAGGTCTAATATACAGGTCTAATATACAGGTCTAATATACAGGTCAGTCTATATACAGGTTAATATACAGGTCAGGTCTAATATACAGTCAGTCTAATATACAGGTCAGGTCAATATACAGGTCAGGTCTAATATACAGGTCTAATATACAGGTCAGGTCTAATATACAGGTCAGTCTAATATACAGGTCTAATATACAGGTCAGGTCTAATATACAGGTCTAATATACAGTGTCTAATTACAGGTCAGGTCTAATATACAGGTCAGGTCTAATATACAGGTCAGGTCTAATATACAGGTCTAATATACAGGTCAGGTCTAATATACAGGTCTAATATACAGGTCTAATATACAGGTCAGGTTAAATACAGTCAGGTCTAATATACAGGTCTAATATACAGGTCTAATATACAGGTCAGGTCTAATATACAGGTCAGGTCTAATATACAGGTCTAATATACAGGTATAATATACAGGTCAGGTCTAATATACAGGTCTAATATACAGGTCTAATATACAGGTCTAATATACAGGTCTAATATACAGGTCAGGTCTAATATACAGGTAGGTCTAATATACAGGTCTAATATACAGGTCTAATATACAGTCAGTCTAATATACAGGTCAGGTCTAATATACAGGTCTAATATACAGGTCAGGTCTAATATACAGGGTCTAATATACAGGTCTAATATACAGGTCAGGTCTAATATACAGGTCAGGTCTAATATACAGTCAGGTCTAATATACAGGTCTAATATACAGGTCAGGTCTAATATACAGGTCAGTCTAATATACAGGTCACATATACAGGTCTAATATACAGGTCTAATATACAGGTCAGGTCTAATATACAGGTCTAATATACAGGTCAGGTCTAATATACAGGTCTAATATACAGGTCTAATATACAGGTCTAATATACAGGTCTAATATACAGGTCTAATATACAGTCTAAATACAGGTCTAATATACAGGTCTAATATACAGGTCAGGTCTAATATACAGGTCAGGTCTAATATACAGGTCAGGTCTATACAGGTCTAATATACAGGTCAGGTCTAATATACAGGTCAGGGTCTAATATACAGGTCTA